>NC_087151.1:20737135-21037135 GCF_035594125.1 Scylla paramamosain
CTTCCTATGACTTGAATTCCTTCAAGAGGGAGGTCTCAAGATGCTTATCCTTTAATGTTTGAATACCGCTTTGGACCCTTTTTCTGGGACTGGTATCTCAGTGAACTTTTTTTTTTTTTTTATTGGATTTTTGCTGCCCTTTGGCCAGTGTTCCTCATATATATACGAGTATATATATATATATATATATATATATATATATATATATATATATATATATATATATATATATATATATATATATATATATATATATATATATATATATATATATATATATATATATATATATATATATATATATATATATATATATATATATATATATAAATGTATTTAAGTGTTTGGTATCTTAACAATGTGAAAACGCTGAAATTGCACGTTTTTGGTAATGTAGTTCTGTTTCTGTATATAAAGTGCTTTTCATGCGTTGTAGCATTTTCATATCTAAGAAGCTGAGATTCATTTGCATGCATTTTGGCATTTTTTCTACGTAACACTCCATAAACGCTCAAAATGCACGTTTCTCGGTAAAGCTATTGTGTTTCTCAAAACACAAAACGTTTTACATCCGTTTTTTTGCATTTTGGTACGTAGAATAGCTCAAGAACACTGAAAAAAAAAAGTTTTTATAGTAATGTTTTGGTTTGCAAGGTTTTTTCATAAAGGAAAAACAAAATATATGTTTTAGCGTTTTGGTACATAAGAAGCTGAAAAACACTCAAAAATGCACGTTTTGGGTAATTATTTATATTACTATATTGAATGTTTTGCTCCCATTTTGGCATTTTGGTACTTAACAGTATGAAAAATAATCAAAATAATTTTTCTTTTTTGGTAATGATGTTGTTTCTCCATATAGAGTTCTATTAACAGGTTTTATGTTTTGGTACCTAAAAAAGCTAAAAAAAAAAACGCAGATAATACACGTATCTGGTAATACATTTTTAGTTTCCCCATACAGGGTGTTTTGCATGCATTTTGGCGTTTTTCAACGTAACAAGTTCAAAAACATTCAAAAAACCTGTTTTTGTTATTTTTGTTTTTCTGATTAACAATAAAGAGTGTTTTTGCATGCGTTTAAGTTGTTTTGGTACATGAAAAGAAAAAGAAAGAACTCAAAAGATGCGTTTTCAGTAAAGTTTTAGTTTTTTTCTTTTTATTTCCATGTAGTGTGATTTGGCTTTTTTCAGTATGTTTTGGTGCCTAACATGCTTAAAAACACCAAAAAGACACGTTTTTGGTAATGTCGTTTGGTTTCTATTTATAGAGAGCTTTGTATGTATTCTAGTCTATTGGCACCGAAGAATGTGAACTCAAAATACTCGGTTTTTTGGTAATGTCGTTCTGTTTCTCTATATAAAGTGCTCAAAAACTCTTATAACACAGGTTTCTCGTTATGTCTTTTCGTTTCCCCATATAGAGTAACTTGCATGCATTTTGCCATTTTCTACATAACAAGCACAAAAAAAAAAAATAAAAACACACGTTTTTGATGAAGTTATTGTGTTTATAAATTGTGTTTTAGCTGCGTTTTACTGCCTTGATGCGTACCCAAAAACATTCAAAAGACACTTTTTTATTTTTTGATATGTTTTTCCATATAAGGTGCTTTTTATGCTTTTTATTTTATTTTATTACCTAATATGCCCATAAACACTCAAAAGACATATTTCTGGAAAATGTAGTTTCTTTTCGCCATATTGGGTGCGTTGCACGCATTTTCGCGTTTGGTACCTAACAATGTGTGAAATTAATTGAAAAGATCCATTTTTTGTAATGTTATTCTGTTTCTCCATATAAAGCGCTATTTATGCGTTTTAGCGTTTTGGTATCTAAGAAGCTCAACAACACTCATAATACACGTCTCCTGTAAGATCCTTTTCATTTTCTCTTTATAGTGTATCTTCCCCATGCTTTTTGGCGTTTTTATACGTAACAAGCTCAAAAAGACTTAGAATACCTGTTTTTTGTTAATGTTTTTATGTTTCTGCATAATGTGTTTTTTTTTTCTTTTGCACCCATTTTAGCGTTTTGGTACGTAATTATCTAAGAAAAAAAACACAATAGACACATTTTTGCACAATATTTTCTATTCGCATATAGGGTGCTTTCCATGCTTTTTAGTGTTTTGTTGCCTACCATATACAAAAAACACTCAAAAGATGCGTTTCTTTTAATGTAGTGTCGTTTTCCCATATAAAGGGGCTTTCCATGCATTTTGGTGTTTTGGTACCAAACAATGTGAAAAACACTTAAAATAGATGTTCTTCATAATGTTTTCTTTTGTGAATTGTTCATGTTGACAAGTAGTTGGGTTTAGGGAAGAGGGATAAAAACCCAGGGAGGAGTTAGGATTCTTTTAATCTCTAACGTTTCGGCTGAATAGCTATCCTCAGAGAGACTGATTTACATGAGTGAAAACACACTATTTATAACAACATACAAAATTTTCTGATTTGACATTCGTAAAGAGTATTGCCATCCTGGGGTGTACCTCACCTAATTTTATTTTCCTAGTCAGGTGGCATTGTCCGCCTACGTGACGAGCCTTTACTGGAGACTTTCCTTGTACCTGACTTGAGGGCCAATCTGGCGGAATTACCCGCCCACCTGATTAAACCTTCTCTGTAGTTAATGACTTCCCAAGTTGTTATGAGGGCTGCCTCTATAGCTTTTCTCATTCTTTTCTTCAATCCAACTTTAATTTCTTTAGCCTCTTACCATTTTGGTAGGTGTTTACATTTTTTTATGTGCAATACAAGGGAGTTTGATGTGTTGTGTTTTAAAACATCTCTCCTATGCTCTGTTATTCTTGTTTTAAGTCCCCTGCCTGTTTCTCCTATGTATTGCTTTGTACAACCTTTACATGGTATGCTGTACACTACGCTAATGTTACTATTTTTAATCCTGTTTTAGACAAATATTTATTAATTATGGAAGCCTTGTCCGAATTTGGTACACATATATACCTCTCTCTTTCGCTGGTTGTACAGGGATCTTTATTCTCTTTGTTTTCAGTTGTTATTTTCTTTGCCTTTTTCGTAAGCCTAACAAGGAGCCCTTCAGGATAACCCAGCTTTTTGAAAGTTGATATGATATATCATATTTCTTGCTCTAGGAAGTTGTTGCTGCAAATTCTGAACGCTCTTAAGTAAAAACCAATAATCACACCAGATTTGACCCTCATGCTGTGGGCTGAAAGGTAGTGAATGAAATCGTCCTTATTGGTGGGTTTTCTGTAAACAGAAAAACTGACTCCTTCTTCTTCCCTCCAGATTACCGTATCTTGGAAAGGTAATCTATTGTCTTGTTCCTCTTCCACCGTAAATTGGATATCCTTACGGACTTTTTTAAGCAATGTTAACTTAATATTTATATTCGTGCCCTTTGGGACTATAATTAGCACATCATCAACATACCTAAGCCATGTTGAGCCTCTACTCATTATTCTCATAAAGTGATCAGTCTCTAGTGTTTCCATATACAAGCGTGCTATATAGCACGCTAAAACACCTTCAATGAATCCTTTTTCCACGTCGCTGTCCGTCCATGTGTAGTTTTTGAGAACGTAATCAGCGTATGTGTTAGTGTTCTTTGACACCGGCAAGAACACTAACACTAACTATTTTTTTTGGTAATGATCTGTTTGCACATATAAAGTGCAATTCATGCGTTTCATTATTTTAGAACCTAAGATCAAAAACTCTCATAATACATGTTTCACGTAATGTCTTTTCGTTTCCCCATATAGAGTTCCTTGCATGCAATTTGTTATTTTTTTCTACGTAACAAGCTCAAAATCACGCAAAATACACATTTTTGGTAATATGTTTTTCAATTTTTTTTTTTTCCATGCGTTTTTGTACATAAGTAGCTCAAAAACACTAAAAAAGTGACTTTTTTTTTTGTTATATTTTGTTTTCTGATATGAGGTGCTTTCCAAGCTTTTCCTGGTTTTTGTGGCTAGCACGCTTATAAAGGGTGAAAATAGATAATTTTAGATATATAGTTCCCTTTACCCATATAAGGTGCTTTGCGTCCATTACATTCTTGTACTGTATTCCATTACATTACATTTTTGTACGTAATAATGTGAAATACACTCAAAATACAGATTTTTGGTGATGTTTTCCTGTTTCTCCATATAGAGTGCTATTTGTGCGTATTAGCGTTTTGATACCTAACGAGCTCCAAAACTTTCATAATACACGTTTCTCGTAATGTTCTTTCCTTTCTCCATATAGGGCATTTTCCATGCATTTTGGCGTTTTTGTACGTAACAAGCTCAAAAACACTCAAAATTCACGTTATTGGTGAAGTTATTGTGTTTCTCCGTAAAAGGTGTTTTCCCTGCGTTTTAGCGTTTTAGTAAGTACCTCAAAAACACTTTAAAAAACACGTTTTTGCGTACGTTGTTTTGTTTTCTTATGTAGGCTGATTGCCATGTTTTTTTTTTTTTTTTTTTTTTAGCGTCTTGGTGCCTAACACGCTCAAAAAACACTCAAAAGACACGTTTCTGAAAATGTTGTTTCCTTTCCCCATCGAAGGTGCTATACATGCATTTTGGTGGTTTGGTATCTAATAATGTGAGATATTCTCAAAAAACACATTTGTGGTAATGTTGATCTGTTTCTCCATATAGAGTCCTATTAAAGCATTTTAACATTTTGGTACCTTAGAAACACTCATAATACATGTTTCTCGTAATGTCATTTCATTTTCCCATACAGGGTATTTTGCATGCAGTTGGGTGTTTTTCAATGTAAGAAGCTCAAAAACACTCAAAATACTTGTTTTCGGTAATGTTATTCTGTTTAATCATGAATGATGTTTAACATACGTTTTAGAGTTTATGGACGCAAGAAGTTAAAAAACAAACTAAAAAAAAAAATTGGCACTTTTTCTTATAGTTTTGTATTCCCATGGAGGGTGATTTCCATGTTTTTTTTTTTTTTTTTTTTTTTTTTTTTTTTTTTTTTTTTAGCATTTTGATGCCTAACAAGCTACAAAACATTCAAAAGACACGTTTCTGGTAATGTTTCTGGTAATGTTTTGGTACCTAGAAACACAAAAACTCTCATTATACACTTTTCTCTTAATATCTTTTTTGTTTTCTTATAGAATACTTTCCATGCATTTTTGCATTTTTCTACGTAACAAGCTCAAAACAAACAAAATACACGTTTATTGTAAAGTTATTGTGCATTTTTTTTTCCTAAAAAGGGTGTTTTGCTTGAGTTTTAGGGTTTTAGTATGTAAGAAGCTGAAAAAACTCAAAAGCCACGTTTTTGGTGTTTTTTTTTTCTATACAGGGTGTTTTCCATGGTTTTCAGCATTTTGCTGCCTAACACGATGAAATAAAAACTCAAAAAAGACGTTTCTATAAATCTTGCTTCCATTCCCCATAAAGGGTGTTGTGCATGCATTTTGGCATTTAGCACTTAACAATGTGAGACAGTCAATTTTTTTTTTTTTGTAGTGTTCTTGTGTTTCTACATATAGAGTGCTTTTCATGCCTTTTACCGCTTTGGTACATAAGAAGCTGAAGAACTCTCATAATACACGTTTTTTTTGTAATGCCTTTTTGTTTCCCCTTATAAGGATTTTTCCCTGCATTTTCGGTGTCAACTTCAAAGCACTCAAAATACTTTTTTTTCTTTTTCATATAGGAGGGATACCGGCCAAGAGAAACAAAAAAAAAACAATAAAAAAAATGCCCACTCAAATGCCAGTCTCATAAAAGGGTCAAGGCAGTAGTCAAAAATTGATGGATAAGTGTCTTGAAACCTCCCTCTTGAAGGAATTCAAGTCATAGGAAGGTGGAAATACAGAAACAGGCAGGGAGTTCCAGAGTTTACTAGAGAAAGGAATGAATGATTGAGAATACTGGTTAACTCTTG
Organism: Scylla paramamosain; assembly: GCF_035594125.1. NCBI lineage: Eukaryota > Metazoa > Arthropoda > Malacostraca > Decapoda > Portunidae > Scylla > Scylla paramamosain. Next base: position 20,743,039 of record NC_087151.1, read on the forward strand.
CATTAGAGAGGTGGACACCAATAGGGGTAAGAGAAAGAAGAAAGTCTCGTGCAGTGAGGCCGCGGGAGGAGGGGAGGCATGCAGTTAGCAAGATCAGAAGAGCAGTTAGCATGAAAATAGTGGTAGAAGATAGCTAGAGATGCAACATTGCGGCGGTGAGAGAAAGGCTGAAGACAGTCATTTAGAGGAGAGGAGTTGATAAAACGAAACGCTGTTGATTCCACCCTGTCTAGAAGAGCAGTATGAGTGGAGCCCCCCCAAGACATGTGAAGCATACTCCATACATGGACGGATAAGAGTTAGCAACTGGGGGGGGGGGTGAGAAAAACTGGCAGAGACGTCTCAGAACACTACCTACTTTCATAGAAGCTAGAGATGAAATATGAAGTTTCCAGTTCAGATTATAAGTAAAGGACAGACCGAGGATGTTCAGTGTAGAAGAGGGGGATAGTTGAGTGTCATTGCAGATCAGGGGATAGTTGTCAGGAAGGTTGTGTCGAGTTGATAGACGAGGGAATTGAATTTTTGTGGCATTGAACAATACCAAGTTTGCTCTGACCCAATCAGAAAGTTTAGAAAGATCAGAAATCAAGCATTCTGTGGCTTCCGTGCGTGAAATGTTTACCTCCTGAAGGGTTGGATGTCTATGAAAAGACGTGGAAAAGTGCAGGGTGGTATCATCAGCGTAGGAGTGGATAGGACAAGAAGTTTGGTTTAGAAGGTCATTAATGAATAATAAGAAGAGAGTGGGTGACAGGACAGAACCCTGAGAAACACCACTGTTAATAGTTAATAGATTTAGGAGAAGAACAGTGACCGTGTACCACAGCAGCAATAGAACGGTCAGAAAGGAAACTTAAGATGACGTTACAGAGAGAAGGATAGAGGCCGTAGGAGGGTAGTTTGGAAATCAAAGCTTTGTGCCAGACTCAATCAAAAAGCTTTTGATATGTCCAAGGTAACAACAAAAGTTTCACCAAAATATCTAAAAGAGACTCAGTAAGGAAATCCAGAAGATCACCAGTAGAGCGGCCATGACGGAACCCATACTGGTGATTAGATGGAAGTTTGTGAAGTGATAGATGTTTAAGAATCTTTCTGTTGAGGATAGATTTAAAATCTTTAGATAGGCAGAAAATTATTGCAATAGGACGGGAGTTTGAGGGATTAGAACGGTCACCCTTTTTAGGAACAGGTTGAATGTAGGCAAACTTCCAGCAAGAAGGAAAGGTAGATTTTGACAGACAGAGCTGAAAGAGTTTGACTAGGCAAAGTGCAAGCACGGAGGCACAGTTTCGGAGAACAATAGTAGGGACCCCATCAGGTCCATAAGCCTTCCGAAGGTTTAGGCCAGCAAGGGCATGGAAAACATCATTGCGAAGAATTTTAATAGGTAGCATGAAGTAGTCAGAGGGTGGAGGAGAGGGAGGAACAAGCCTTGAATCGTATAAGGTAGAGTTTTTAGCAAAAGTTTGAGCGAAGAGTTCAGCTTTAGAAATAAATGTGATAGCAGTGGTGCCATCTATTTGAAATAAAGGAGGGAAAGAAAAAGAAGCAAAGTTATTGGAGATATTTTTGGCTAGATGCCAGAAGTTACGAGAGGAGTTAGATCTTGTGATGGAAGGCTTAAGTACCTTTTGTGGGCCACCTCTCTACCATGTATAGCACGAAAACAAGCTGTGTTAAACCAAGGTTTGGAAGGTTTAGGTCGAGAAAAAGAGTGAGGAATGTACGCCTCCATGACAGACACTACCACCCCTGTTATGTGCTCAGCACACAAAGACGGGTCTCTGACACGGAAGCAGTGGTCATTCCAAGGAAAGTCAAAAAAATACTTCCTTAGGAAAGATGGTGTTCTACAGACTGAAAATTAGATCTTAGACCGCGAATGTTGCAGAAGTTAATGAAGAAAAAGAAAGAGGGGGGTGTCAAGACACTTAGGGTCGTCGACAGAAAGGCAGTCCGACCTGGGGACATTTATGGTCCCCTCCCCTGATGAGGACTCCGAGGCAGGTGTAGGAGTCGCCATGATGATTTTAAAATTTTTGAGTGAAGGGTGTGTGTGTTATTAGGTGCTTGTAGTTTTGTGTGGAGGAAGAGAGTTGTCTTTAGAGGGCAGGCTGTGACTGCCCCCTTGTGTTGTGAGACTCAAAGGGAAACGTTCAGTGAGGTCACTGCTGAGTTTAATGATAAGTTCACAGCACCCCCTGAACTGTGCTTTAGACCTCACTGGGAGTAATTATCGTTTCGGCAGGTGCCTACTGCCTCCTCCTTGTTTTTGGTAATGTTTTTTTTCTGTTTCTCCTTAAAGGGTGTTTTGCATGCGTTTCAGCTTTTTGCTATGTAAGTAGCTAAAAAAAACACTTAAAAGAAAACTTTTTGGTAAAGTTGTTTTGTTTTCTCATATAAGGTGTTTCCATGCTTTTTAGGGTTATGGTGACTACCACGTACTCAAAAATATTTAAAAAACATTTTTTTCTTTTTTTTAAAGTCGTTTCCTTTCCCCCATATAGTGTGCTCTCCGTATATGCTGGCGGTTAGGTACCTAATAATGTGAAATACACTCAAAACACATATTTTTCGTAATTTTGTTCTCTTTCTCCATATTGAGTGCTGTTCATGCTGTTTCAAATTTTAATACCAGAAAGATCAAAAACACTCATAACAAACGTTTCTCATAGTGTCCTTTTGTTTCCCTATGTAAGGTACTTTCCACGCATTTTTGCGTTTTTTGTCCATAACAAGGTTAAAAACACTCACATAACTTGTTTTTGTTAATGTTATTGTGTTTTTTTTCAATAAAATATTATTTTGCATTTTGGGCAAATGCAAAAAGTAAAAAAAATTCTAAGTAAAAATGAAAAAAAAATTTTGGATTTTTACTTAGAAAAATGCATTTTGCATTTTTCTAAGTAAAAAGTAAAAAAAAAAAAACACTCGAAATACTTGTTTTTTGTGATGTTATTTTCATTCATAGAGATTTTTTTTTACATGGGCTTTAACGTTTTGACTTGTAAGTAAATCATAAACTATGAAAAGAAACGTGTTTCGTAATGTTTTGTTTTCAATATTAGGTTCGTCCCATGCTTTTTTTTTTTTTTTAGCGTTATAGTGACTAGCACGTTCATAAATACGCAAAAGGCAGGTTTTATAAATCTCGTTTCTTTTTCTCTTAAAGGATGCGTGCATTTTGGCGTTTTGGTTCATAAAAATGTGAGTTAAAGTCATAATACGTGTTTTTGGTAATGTTATATTTCTCCATATACAATGCTATTCATGCGTTTTCGAGTTATGCTACCTAAAAAGCTCAAAAACATTCACACGACACGGTTTTTGTAAGGTCCTTTCCTTTCCCCATATAGTGTACTTCCATATATTTTGGCATTTATGTACGTAACAAGCTCAAAACTCTTAAAAATACCCGTTTTTGGTAATGCTGTTGAGACGTCTCTGACACGTTTCTGGAAATGTCGTTTCTTTTCTTCATATATTGTGATTTGCATGCATTTTAGCGTTATGGCGTCTAAAAATGTGAAATACACTTGGTATATTCATATTTTGTAATATTGTTCTTTTCACCAGAGTGCTATTCATGCGTTTTCGAGTTTTGGTACCTAAGAAACTCAAAAACTCTCATAATACATGTTTCTCATAATGTCTTTTCGTTTCCCCATATAAGGTACTTTCCCTGCAATTCTAAATTTTTCAACGTAACAACCTTAAAAAGCTAAAAATACTTGTTTTTTGGGTAATGTAATTCTCCTTAGCCATGCCTTTCAGCGTTTTGGTATGTAAGAAGTAAAAAAAAAATTGTCCGAAGACACATTTAATGTTTTGTTTTTGTGTTTTCCATGATTTTTACCGTTTTTTGGTACCTAACACTAAAAAAAAAAAAAAAAAAAACACTGAAAAGACAGGTTTCTGGTAATGTTTCTTGGTTTCTCCATATAGGGGGCATTTAATGGTTTTTGCGTTTTGGTATCTATCAATGTGAAAAACTGAAAAAAACACGTTTTTGGAAATGTCCTTTTTCTCCAAAATAGAGTGCTAATCGTGTGTTTTAACATTTTGGTATCTAAGAAGCTTAAAACTCTCATAATAAAAGTTTCTTGTAATGTCTTTTCGTTATTCCGTTTAGTGTATTTTACATGCATTTTGGCTTTTTTACGTAATAAGCTAAAAAAAAACCCTCAAAATACACTTTTTTAGTAAAGTTATTGTGTTTCCCCCATAAAGGGTGTTTTGCATGAGTATTAGCTCAGTATGCACCTCAAAAACACTCAAAAGACACGTTTTCGGTAATGTTGTTTTCCTTTCCCTTATAAGGTGTTTTCTATGCTTTTTAGCGTTTTAGTGCCTAGCACGCTCATAACCACTCAAAAGACACGTTTCTGGAAATCTTGTTTCCTTTCCCCATATAAGGTGCTATTTATGCATTTTTGCATTTTGGTACCTATCAATGTTAAAAGCACGTTTTTGGTAATATTGTTTTGTTTCTACATATGGGATGCTATTCATCCGTTTTAGCGCTTTGATACCTAAAATATAGAGTGCTTTTCATGCATTTTAGTGTTTAGATATCTAAGGAAAAAAATTATAATACATGTTTCTCGTAATGTCATTTCGTTTCCTTATACAGGATACTTTGGACGCATTTTGGCATTTTTCTACGTAAGAAGCTCAAAAACTCAGATTACTAATATTTTTGTAATAGTTTATCTTTTCTTATGAAGGGTGCTTTACAAACATTTTAGCATTTTGGCTCAAAAACTACTGACTTTTTTGATAATGTTGGTTTGTTTTCCCAAATAGTTTGCTTTCCATACTTTTTAGCGTTATGGTTCGTAGCACGCTCAAAAATACTCAAAAGACATGTTTTTTTTTTTCCAAATCTCGTTGCCTTTCCCCATATAGTGCGTTTTGCGTGCATTTTGGCGTTTTCGTACCTAAGAATGAGAAACACGCTCAAAATAGACGTTTTTGGTAATGTTCTCTTTCTCCTTATAGAGTGCTATTCAGGCATTTTAGCGTTTTTGGTGCCTAAGAAGCTCAAAACACTCAAAATACACGGTTCTCGTAATGTCCTTTCCTTTATATTTTGGTGTTTTTTTTACGTAAGTAGTTAAAAACGCACGAAATATTTGTTTTCTGATTCCATATATGGTGTTTTCCATGCTGTTTAGCGTTTTAGTGCCTAATATCCAGGAAAACACTCAACAGATACGTTTCTTGTAATGTCTTTTCTTTTCCCCATATAAGGGGATACATTTCTAGATACATTTCTGCATACATTTCTGCGTTTTGGTACCTAACAATGTAAAAAACAATAAAAATACACGTTTTTCGTAATGTTTTTTTCCTTTTCTCCATATAGAGTGCTATTAACAGTTTTCGCGTTTTCTTACCTATAATAATAATAATAATAATAATAATAATAATAATAATAATAATAATAATAATAATAATAATAATAATAATGCATAATTCTGATAATGTCTTTTCATTGCCCTATATGCAGTAGTTTGCATGCTTTTTGGAATTTCTCTACGTAGCAAGCTGAAAAACACTCAAAATACACGATTTTGGTAAATTTATTCTATTATTGCACATAAGAGGTGTTTTCATGCGTTTCCTACGAAAGTAGCTAAAAAGAAATGAAAAGAATCATTTTTGGTAATGATATTTTGCTTTTCCATATAGGGTGTTTTCCATGTTTTTTTTCATCATTTTGGTGCCTAGCACGCTCATAAACAATCAAAAGACACGTTTGTGGAAATTTCTTTTCCTTTTCTTATATAAAGTGCTTTACATGCATTTTGGCGTTTTGATACCTAACAATGTGAAATGCTCTCAAAATACTCTTTTTTGTAGCGTTGTTCTTTTTTCTCCGTATAAAGTCTTACCCATGCGTTTTAGCATTTTCTTACCTAAAAAGCCCAAAAATTCATAATACACGTTTCTCGTAATGTCTTTTCGCTTCCCCATGTAGAGTATTTTGCATGCATTATGGCTTTTTCTACGTAACAAGCTAAAAAAAAACACACAAGGTATTCATTTTTAGTAAAGTTATTCTGTTTCGCCATAAAAGGTTGTTTTCCATCCGTTTTAGCGTTCTGGTACGTAAGTACCTCAAAAGACTCAAAAAATTGTTATTTGTAATGTTGTTTTCTTTTCCCATAGAGGTTCCTTTCCGTGCTTTTTAGCGATATGGTGCTTAGCACACTCTTCAAAGATATATTTTTTTAAAATCTCGTTTCCTTTCTCCAGTTAATGTGCTTTGTATGCATTTTGGTTATTTGATACCTAAAGATGTGATATACATTTAAAATACACGTTTTTGTTAATGTTCTGTTACTCCATATAGAGTGTCATGTACTCTCGAGTTTTGGTATCTTAAAAAAAAATACTAATAATAAACGGTTCTCATAATGTCCTTTCGTTTCCCCATATAGGATACTTTCTACACATTTTTCGCGTTTTTTGTACGTAACATGAGGAAAAACACACAAAAAACTTTTTTTTTTGATAACGTTATTGTGTTTTCCCATAAGGGATGTTTTCTCTGCGTTTTATCGTTTTGGTACATAAATAGTTCAAAACACTCAAAAGACATAATTTTAGTAATCTTGTTTTCTTTTTCCATATAAAGAGTTTTCCATTTTTTTTTTTTTTTTTTTAGCGTTTTGCTGCCTAACACGCTCATGAACACTCGAAAGGCACTTTTCTGGAAATGTTGTTTCTTTTCGCCATATAGAGTGCTTTGCATGCATTTTGGCGTCTTGGTACCTAAATCATGTGAAATACAATAAAATAAAAGTTTTAGTAATGTTTAGTTTCTCCATTTAGAGTGCTATTCATGTTTTATCACGTTTTGTTACATAAGAAGGTAAAAAATACTCATAATAAACGTTTCTCATAATATTCTTTGGTTTTCTCATATAGTGTACTTTCCTTGTATTTTGGCGTTTTTGTACGTAACAAGCTCAAAACACTCAATATTTTTTTTATTTTGGTAATATTATTCTGTTTCTTCTTACAGGGTGTTTTGCATGCGTTTTAGCGTTTTGGTATGTAAGAAGCCGAAAAAGATAAGTTTTTGGTAAAGTTCTTTTCTATTCCCATATTGGGTGATTTTCCATACTTTTTGTTTTTTTCTTAGAATTTTGGAGCTTAACATGCACAAAAATACTCAAAATATGTTTCTAATAATGTCATTTCATTTCTTAATAAAATTGACTTTGCAAGCATTTTTGCGTTTTTTGGTACCTAAAAAAGAAAAACACTTGAAATTCAAGTTTTTGGTTATGTTCTTTTTTCTCGATATAGGGTGTTACTGATGCGATTTCGCCTTTTTGGTACCTAAGAAGCTCAAAACTCTCATATCTGAAATGTCTCTTATCTGAATGTCTTTTGTTTCTCCATAAAGGGTTATTTGAGTTTTAGCGTTTTGATACTTAAATAGTTCAAAACACACACACACACAAAAAAAAAGGTTTTTGTCAATGGTGTTTCGTTTCTCCATATAGAGCCTATTAACGCCTTTTCTCCTTTTTGTACCTAAGAAGTAAAAAAAAAAAAATATGCGCATAATTCGCTTCTCTTAATGTCTTTTACGTTCCCATATAGGGTACTTTCTATGGATTTTGGCCTGGTACTTGGGGAAACAGAACAACATTTTTCAAAAATGTGTGCTTTAAGTATTTTCAGTTTGTTAGGTACAACAAAAAAAAAAGAAAAAAAAATCCAAAAGCATGAGTTTTAATTGTTTTTCAGCTTGTTAGGTACGAAATACATGCAAATTAGCATATATAATGAAACGATATAATCACAAACGTGTATATTTTTTTTTAATGTTCTAAGGTATCAAAAAAGTTATGTTCCGGAGGAACATAACTTTATCAAAAACGTGTGTACTTAGTGTTTTTAAGTTCATTAGGTGCAAAAACGCCTAAACATATGCAATGTAGCACATATGAGGAAACTAAACGATATTACCACAAACGTATCTTATGAGTGTTTTTTTAAGATTCTTCGGTGCTGAAACGCTAAAACTTATGAATATTCCTCTATATTGAGGGAACAAAAAAAAACATCATTACAAAAATGTGTATTATGAGTGTGATTCACCATGTTACGTACCAAAACGCCAAAATGCATAGAAAGAACCCTTTCTGGAGAAAAAATAAAAAAAAATAAAATAAAATAAAAAAAAATCAGCATATAATATTAAAAAAAACGTGTGTTTTAAGTGTTTTTGTTAGATATCAAAATGCCAAAACCTATTCAAAGGTTCCAGTATAGGGAAACGAAACGAAATAATCACAAACAAAAGCTATCAGGACGCTAAAACACAAAAATAGTACTCTATATTCAGAAACAGAACAACATTAAGAAAAGCGTTATGAATTATGAGTCTTATTCACTATGATAGGTGCGAAAACTTCAAAATGCTTACCTGTATGCATATATACCTATATACCTATATTAAGAAACATATCTATATTACCAGAAACCTGCATTATGACTCTTTTTTTTTATTTAGTTAGATATCTTAAGATATCTTAAGATACGAGTATCTTATTAGAAAATAAAACAACTGCCAAAAACATGTTTTTTTTCAGGTTTTGCGTATCAAAACGCTAAAATTCATTTTGAGCTTCTTACGTACCAAAACTCTAAAATGCATGCAAAACTCTCTGTCCAGAGGAACATAACATTATCAATAATGTGTGTTTTAAGTGTTTTTTTTTTTTCAGTTCATTATATACCAAAACGCCTAGACATTTACAAATCTGCCTTTTTGGGGAAACTAAGCGATATTTCCATAAACGTGTCTTATGAGAGTTTTTTACGGTTTTTAGGTGATGAGACGCTAACACAAATAAATATTAATCTATATTGAGAAAGAAAACGTTATTACTAAAAGTGTGTGTTATGAGGCTCATTCACCATATTAAGTACAAAAACGCCAAAAATGTATACAAAGAACTTTTCTGGAGAAACAGAACATTTCCAAAAAAAGTAAGTTTCTTTTTATGCATTTCATCGTTTTTGTACCTAACGTACAATAATAAGACTCATAATTAACGTTTTTTTTTTTTTTTTTCATAAAGTTGTTTTGTTTGTCAGTATAGAGTATTATTCACGTGTTTTAGAGTTCTAATATCTAACAAAATCGAAAACACTCATAATACACGGTTGTGATTATAACTTTTGGTATTCCTATATTGGCTACTTTGCATGTTTTTTGGCCTTTTAGTACTTATAAACTTGAAAAAAAAATTAAAAAAACGTTTTTTGTTTCTCCAAAAATTTAAGATTTTGAACCTAATATGGTGTATCACTTTCATAATACACATTTTTATTAATGATTTTCTTTTACTCAACTTTGAGTATTTTTCATATGTTGTAGTGTTTTAACACCTAAGAACCTCAAAAACAATCATAAGACACGTCTTTGACAATATAATTTAGTTTCCCAATATTGGCTAATTTGCATGTGTTTTGGCGTACCTAATAAACTCAAAAAGCACACCTTTTTGGTAATGTTTTTTTGTTCCTCGAGAATGGGTGTTTTGGATGCATATTAGAGTTTTGGTACCTTAAAAGCTCATAAACACTGGAAATTGTCTGTTTAATTGTCCATTTTAAGGTGTTTTCCATGCTTTTTAGCGTTTAGGTGCCTAATATGCTTAGAAACAGGCAAATAACAAGTTTCTGGTAATTTTGTTACGTTATCCCATATAGGATGATTTGCATGCATTTGGGGCTTTAATAACTAACTAGCTCAAAACACTCAAAATATACTTTTTGAGAAAGTTGTTTTGTTTCTCCAAAAAGGGTGTTTAGCATGCGTTTTAGAATTTTGGTTTGTAAGAATCCGAAAACTCTTAAAAGAAACTTTTTTTGGTAAAGTTGTTTTCTTTTCCAATATATTGTATTTTTCACGCAGTTTGGCGTTTTGGTATCTAACAACATAAAAAAAAATAACATTGATCATACAGTTTTTTGGTAATGTAGTTCTGTTTTTTTTTTTTTTTCTTTGTTTGGATGCATTTTGACGTTTTGGTACCTAACATGGTGCAAAATACTGTTCTGTTTCTTAATATAGAGTACTATTCACGTGTTTTAGCTTTCTGATACATTAGAACATCAAAAACACACGTAACACATGTTTGTGATTATATAATTCATTTTTCCCATATTGATATTTTGCAAGTGTTTTGGTGTTCTGTTACTTAACAAACTGAAAAACACTTAAAACACCCATTTTTGGAAATACTTTTTTTTTCAGAAATGGTTTTTGTATGCATTTTGGCGATTTTGATGAAAAACATTCAAAATACAAGTTTTTAGTAATGATGTTCTCTTCCTCAATTTTGATTAATATTCATATGCTTTAGCGTTTCAACATCTAAGAGCCTTAAATAAACACTCATATGACACGTTTGAGATAATTTGCATGTGTTTTGGTACCTAATAAACAAAAAAAACACCCAAAACACATGTTTTTAGTAATGCTGTTTTGTTCCTCCAGACAAGGTGTTTTGTATGTATTTTTAAATATTTCTTATGTAAGAAGTTAAAAAAAAGCTCAAAAGACACAATTTGTTAAAGTTGTTTAGTTTTCTAATTAGACTTTTTCCATACTTTTTTTTAACATTTTGGTGCCTAATTTGCTAGACAAATAAAATAAAATAAACAAGCAAATGACACGTTTCTCGTAATGTCGTTTTATTACCCTTAAACGATGCTTTGCAACCATTTTGATACACTATTTTGATGAGGTTAATCTCTATAAAGGGTGTTTTACATGAGTTTTATCATTTTGGTATATAAGTAGCTGGAAACACTCAAAAGCCACGTTTTTGATAATGCATTCTTTTTCAATATAGTGTGCTTTGCATGAATTTTGGCGGTTTGATACCTAACAAGCTCAAGACATTCATAATACAGGTTTTTGGTAATGTAGTTAGGTTTCATACTAATCTAATTTTCAATCTGTAAAACACCAGCTTTTCTCTTTTAAACCTCATCTTCTTTTCCTCACTGAACTCAGGTGTCTGAAGCAACTGACAGTAACCCCTTTTCTGTTCCCTCCTACTTTCCCTATCCTCATTTTCAATCCAAAGCTGGATGTTGCGTGTATGTGCGCAACGGCTCTCGTACCCACGCTCTTGAATCTTCCGAGTTTTCCACTATCTGGCTACGACTACAGAGTCACTCTCAAACTAAATTTATCTGTGCTGTATACCACTCACCTAACTCCTCTGACAATAAGAAATTCTTTGACTAAACTTCCAAAGTGAGCACATTCTCTCTTCCCTTTTGCAGCGATCTCCATTCTTGGAGACTTCAATGTTCACCACCAGCTTTGGCTTTCCTCTCCCTTCACTGACCATGCTGGTGAATTAGCCTTCAACTTTGCTATCCCCCACGACCTAGAGTAATTGGTGCAACACCCTACTCGTATTCCTGACCGTCTTGGAGATACGCCTAACATTCTTGACCTTTTCCTGACCTCTAATCCTGATTATGCTGTCACCCTTTCTTCTCCACTGGACTCCTCCGATCACAATCTCATATCTGTATCTTGTCCTCTCTCTCCAATCCCTTCTCAGGATCCACCTAAGCGAAGATGCCTCTGTCGTTTTGCCTCTAATAGTTGGGGGGACCTGACTATTTAGCTGATTTTCCATGGAATGACTACTGCTCCTGTGTCAGAAACCGTCTTTGTGTGCCGAGCGCATAACAGAGATGATAGTGTCTGGCACAGAGGCGTACGTTCTTCCCTCTTTTTCTCGACCTAAACCTTGCAAACCTTGGTTTAACACAGCTTGTTCTCGTGTTATATATATGCTATATATGATAGAGAGGTGGCCCACCAAAGGTACTTAAGCCTTTCATCACCAGAATCTCATGCACTTTATATTTCTTCCCAGAACCAAGCAAAGTCTGTTCTCTAACTAGCCAAAAAACTCCTTCATTAACAGAGTGTCAAAATTTTTTTTTTAAGATCTAACTCCCCTTGTGACTTCTGGCACCTAGCCAAAAAAATCTCCAATAACTTTGCTTTTTCTTCTTTCACTCCTTTATTTCAACCAGATGGCACCACTGCTATCACATCTATCTCTAAAGCTGAACTCTTTGCTTAAACTTTTGCTAAAAACTCTACCTTGGACGATTCAAGGCTTGTTCCTCCCTCTCCTCCACCCTCTGACTACTTCATGTTACCTATTAAAATTCTTCGCAATGATGCTTTCCATGCTGGCCTAAATGCTCTGAAGGCTTATGGACCTGATGGGGTCCCTCCTATTGTTCTCCGAAACTGTGCCTCCGTGCTTGCACCTTGCTTATTCAAACTCTTTCAGCTCGGTCTATCAACATCTACCTTTCCTTCATGCTGGAAGTTTGCCTACATTCAACCTGTTCCTAAAAAGGGTGACCGTTCTAATCCCACAGACTACCGTCGTGCCTATCTAAAGATTTTGAATCTATCCTCAACAGGAAGAAACTTTTGCTGTTGCCTTGGATATATCAAAAGCTTTTGATAGAGTCTGGCACAAAGCTGTTTTTCTAAATCTATTAACAGTGGTGTTCTTCAGGATACTTTCCTGTCACCCACTCTCTTCTTATTATTCATCAATGACCTTCTAGACCAAACTTCTTGTCCTATTCACTTCTACGCTGATGATAACACCCTGCACTTTTCCACGTCTTTTCATAGACTTCAGAAGTAAACATTTCATGCAGGGAAGCCACAGAACGCCTGACTTCTGATCTTTCTAAAATTTCTGATTGGGGCAGAGCAAATTTGGTATTGTTCCGTGCCTCAAAAACCCAGTTCCTCCATTTATGAGCTTGAGACAACCTTCCAGACAACTATCCCCTCTTCCTCAATGACACTCAACTGTTCCCCATTTTTACAATGAGCATCCTCGGTCTGTCCTTTACTTATAATCTGAAGTGGAAACCTCACACCTCATCTCTAGCTTCTATAGCTTCTATATAACAGCTTCTATAAAGTTAGGCGTTCTGAGACTTCTTCGCCATTTTTTTAACACCCCCCCCCTGCTCTTAACTCTGTACAAGGGCCTTATCCGTCCATGTATGAAGTATGCTTCACATGTCTGGGAGGGTTCCACTCATACTGCTCTTCTAGACAGGGTGGAATCAAAAGCTTTTCGTCTCATCACCTCCTCTTCTGTAGCTGATTGTCTTCAGCCTCTCTCTCATCGCTACAATGTTGCATCTCTAACTATCTTCTACCGGTATTTTCATGCTAACTGCTCTTCTGATCTTGCTAACTGCGTGCCTCCCCTCCTCCCGCGGACTCACTGCACAAGACTTTCTTCTTTCTCCCACCCCAATTCTGTCTATCTCTCTAATGCAAGAGTTATCCAGCATTCTCAGTTATTCATCCCTTTCTCTGGTAAATTCTGGAACTCGCTGCCTGCTTCTGCATTTCCATCTTCCTATGACGAATTCCTTCAAGGTTGAGGTTGAAGACACTTATCCTTCAGTTTTTGACTACTGCTCTGGATTCTTTTCTGGGACTGGCATCTCAGTGGGCTTTTTTTTTTTATCATTTTTTTTATTGGATTTTTTTTGCCCTCGGCCACTGTCTCTTCTATATGAAAAAAAAATAAATACATAAATAAAATTAAAAATAAAAACACAGGTTTCTTTGTATGCATTTTGGCGTTTTGATACTTAACATTGTGAAAGTCTCATAATACCTGTTTTTTGGTAATGGTGTTCTGTTTCTCAATTTAGAGTACTATTCACGTGTTTTAGCGTTTTCATACCTAGGAACTTCAAAAAACACTCATAATACACTTTTGTGATTATATCGTTTCGTTTTCCTGTATTGGCTAATTTCCACGTCTTTTGTCGTTTTGGTACCAAACAAACTGAAAAAAAAACACTTAAAACATAAATTTTTTGGAAATATTCTTTTATTCCAGAATGTGTTCTTTGTATGTATTTTGCATTTTGGTAACTAATATGGTGAATCATACTTATAATACACGTTTTTTGTTAATGATATTCTGTTACCTAACATAGATTAATATTCATATGTTTTAGCGTGTCTGCACCTAAGAATCTTAAAAGACTCATAAGACGCGTTTGTGGTTTAGTTTCGTTATATTTTCTAATTTGTATGTGTTTTGCCGTTTTAGTACCTAAGAAACTGAAAAACATCGAAGACACGTTTTGGGTAATGTTCCATGTATTTTAGAGTTTTGGTACATAAATAGCGTAAAAAAAAGTAAAAGACACAATTTTGATAACATTGTTTTAGTTTTCCAATACAGGTTTTTTTTCCTTTGTTTTTAGCGTTTTTATGCCTAATATGCTTAAAAAAACGCAAATGACACGTTTGTGATAATGTCATTTCATAACCCCATATTGGGTGCTTTCCATGCATTTCGTCATTTTGGTAATTAACAGGTGCAAATAAACTAAAAATACACTTTTTTGATGAAGTTGTTCAGTTTCTCCTAAAAGGACGTTTAGCATGCGTTTTAGCGTTTTTGGTACGTAGGAAGATGAAAACACAAAAAAATAACTTTTTGGTGATGTTTTCTTTTTCAATATAGTGTGCTTTGAATGCACTTTGCCGTTTTGGCACCTAACAAATAAAAAAAAAAAATCATTCATAATACAGGTATTTTAATAATGTAGTTCTGTTTCTTCATAGAGTTTTATATATATATATATATATATATATATATATATATATATATATATATATATATATATATATATATATATATATATATATATATATATATATATATATATATATATATATATATATTTTTTTTTTCATGCATTTTAGCTTTTTGGTATCTATAATAATAATTATTGTTGTTTTGTTCCTCAGTATGGAGCTATTCATGTGCTTTAGAATTCTGATACCTAAGAATATCAAAAACAATCATAGCAAATGTTTTTGATTATACAATTTCTTTCTTTTCTTTATAATAGCTACTTTGCGATTTTGTACCTAATAAACTGAAAAACATGTAAAATATATATTTTTGGAAATAATGTTATGTTTCTCAATATGGAAATATTCATAAGTTTTAGCATTTCAGCATCTAAGAACCTTAAAAACACTCATCAGACACATTTGTGGTAATATTGTTTTATTTTCCCATATCAACTAATTTGCATTTGATTTGCGGTTTTGGTACCTAATAAACTCGAAAACACCCTAAACACAAGTTTTTTGGTAATATTGTTCTGGTCCTCCAGATATGGTGTTTTACATGTATTTTAGAGTTTTGGTACGTAAGAGGCTCAAAAACATTTAAAATACATGATTTGTTAGTAATGTTTAGTTTTCCCAAATGAGATGTTTTCCATGCTTTTAGCTTTTTGGTGCCTTGTATGCTCAAAACAAGGAAATGACAGGTTTCTGGTAATGTTGTTTCATTACCCAATATAGGATGCTTTCCATGCATTTTGTATGTTTGGTATCTAACAAGACGAAAAAAACACTTAAAATACAGTCTTTTGATGAAGTTGTTCTGTTTTATCCATTTTATTTATTTATTTATCTATTTTTTATTTTTATTTTTTTCTTTGCGTGCGTTTTAGTGTTTTGGTACGTAACTAGTTTGAAAACACTAAAAAGACACTTTTTTGGTGATGTTTTCTTTTCTAATTTCGTGTGCTTTGTATGCACTTTGGCGTTTTGGTACCTAACATTCATAATACAGGTTATTGTTATTGTAGTTCTGTTTCTTCATATATATTTCTTTTTATGCATTTTGTCGTTTTGGTGCCTAACACGGTAAATAAGACTCATAATGCCCATTTTTGTCAATTACATTCTGTTACTAAACATAAAATAATATTAACATGTTTTAGAGTTTCAGCACCAGTAAACCTTAAAAACACTTGTCAAATACGTTTGTAATACTATCATTGTATCCACATATTAGCATATTTCCATGTGTTTTGGCGTTTTGATAAACTCAAACAGACTCAAAACATTCGTTTTTTGTAATGTTCTTTTTCACCAGGAAGTGTATTTTTGCTTCCATTTTAGAGTTTTGGTATGTTACAAGCTTAATAACCATCAAAATACACGATTTTGGTAATATTGTTTAATTTTCATATATCGGGTGTTTTCCATGCTTTTTAGTGTTTTCGTGGCTGATATGCTCAAAAACACGCAAATGACACGTTTCTTGACCTGTCATCTCATTATTGTTTATAGAGTGTTTTGCTTGCATTTTGGGGTTTTATTACCTAACAAGCTAAAAAATCACTAAAAATACATTTAAAATGAAGTTGTTCGATTTCTCCATAAATGAGTCTTATGTTTTGAATGCGTTTTAGCGTTTCGGCACGTAAACAGTTGAAAACCATCAAAATCCACGTTTTTCGGTAATGTTATTATATTTTCAAATATAGTGTGCTTTGCATGCATTTTGACGTTTTAGTACCTAGCAAATTCAAAAACATTTATAATACATATTTTTGGTAAAGTAGTTCGGGTTCTTCATATAGATTTTTTTTTTTGGCATTTTGGCGTTTTGGTATCTAACATGGTGAATAAGACTCATAATACACGTTTTTTTTGGTAATATTAATCTCTCTCCCAATATAGAGTACTATTCACGTGTTTTAGCGTTCTGATACATAACAACATCAACAACACTGATAACACACTTTTGTGATTATATAATTTAATTTCCATACATTGGCTACTTTGCATGTGTTTCCGCATTTTGGTACCTGAGAAACTGAAAAATACTTAAAGCACACGTTTTTGGAAATATTTCTCTGTTTCTTCAAAAAGGGTTACTTGTATGCATTTTGGCATTTTGGTATTTAACATGGTGAATCACACTCATAATACACATTTTTGATAAAGATATTGTTTCTAAAATACAGAGTAATATTCATGTGTTTTAGTGTTTCAGCAACTAAGAACCTTAAAAACACACATCGGAGACATTTGTGGTAATAACGTTTAGTTTCCTTATACTGTCTACTTTGCATTTATTTTGACGTGTTGTTACCTAATAAAATAAAATAAAAATAACTAAAAACACATATTTTAGGTAATATCGTTTTGTTTCTTCAGAAAGGGTGTTTGGGTACGTAAAAACCTCAAAAACACTCAAAAATACATTGTTTTTTATAAAGTGTTTCCGTTTCTCCATAAAGGGTGTTGTGTTTGCGTTTTAGCGTTTTGATACCTCAAAAACCTCGTTTTTGGTAAAGTTGTTTTCATTTCCAATATAGTGTGCTTTGCATGCACTTTGATAATGTAGTTTTGTTCTTTCACATAGGTCTCTTTATATGCATTTTAGCGTTTTATTACTTAAAATGGTGAATAAGACTCATAGTAAACGTTTTTGGTAATGTTGGTCTGTTTCTCAGTATAATGTACTATTAACGTGTTTTAGCTTTCTGATACCTTAGGACATCAAAAACACTCATATTACAAGTTTCTTTATATAAGCTACATTGTACGTTTTTTTTTTTTTTTTTTTTTTTTTTGCGTTTTGGTAGCTAAGAAACTTAAAAACACGTTTTTATGTAGGGACACAGGCCAAGGGCAACAAAAATCTCCCACCAACAAAAACATAAATACAAAATAAATAAAAAAATAAATAAAAAACCCAGTGAGACAATGGTCCCTGTACAGGTTCCGATGCAGCAGTCAACAATGCATAAGTGTCTTAAATGATAAGTGTCTTGAAGGAATTCAATTTATAGGAAGGTGGAAACACATAATCAGTCATGGAGTTCCAAACTTTACCAGAGAAAGGAATTAATAATTGAGAATACTGGTTAACTCTTGCATTAGAGAGGTGGACAGAATAGGGGTGAGAGAAAGAAAAAAAGTCTTGTGCAGAGAGGCCGCAGGCGGAGGGGAGGCATGCAGTTAGCAGGATCAGAAGAGCAGTTAGCATGAAAATAGCGGTAGAGGGTAGCTAAAGATTTAACATTGCGTCGGTGAGAAAGCTGATGCCAGTCAGTTAAATGAGAATTGATGATACGAAAATCTTTTCATTCCACTCTGTCTAAAATAGCCGTATGAGTGGAATCCCCCAAACATGTGAAGTATATTCCATGCATGGACGGATAAGGACCTTGTATAGGCTTAGAAGCTTAGGAGATGAGAAAAATTGTCCTAGAAGTCTCAGAACACCTAACTTCAAAGAAGCGTTTTTAGCTAGAGATGAGTTTTGAAGTTTCTAGTTTAGGTTATACAAAAAAAAAAAAAAACAGATGTTCAGTGTAGAAGAGATTAACAATTGATTGTCTTTATACAAGAGAGGATAGTTGTCTGGAAGGTTGTGTTGAGTTGATTGGTGGAGGAATTGAGTTTTTAAGGCATTAAACAATTAATGCAAACAATTAATCAGAAATTTTAGAGAGATCGAAAGTTAGGCATCCTTGCGTGAACTGTTTACTTTCGGAAGGGTTGAACGTCTATAGAAAGAAGTGGAAAAATGCAGGGTGGTATCATCAGCGTTGGATTGGATAGGATAATATGTTTGGTTTAGAAGGTCGTTAATCAGTAATGGGATGACAGTGGGTGACAGGACAGTACACTTAGGAACACCTCTATTAATAGATTTAGAAGAACAGTGATCGTCTACCACAGGAGCAATAGAACAGTCAGAGAGGAAACTTGTGATGAAGATACAGAGAGAAGAATAGAAGCTGTAGGTGGGTAGTTTTGGAAATCAAAGTTTTAGGCCAGACTCTATTAAAAAAGAAAATAATATGTATAAGGCAACAGCAAAAGTTTTACCAAAATCTCTCAAAGAGGATGACCGAGATTCAATAAGGAAAGCTAGATCAAAAGTAGAGCGGCCTTGACGGAACCGAAACAGGCAATTAGATAGAAGTTTGTCAAGTGATATATGTTTAATAATCTTCCTGTTGAAGGTAGATTCAAAAACTTTAGATAGGAAATTAAAGCAATAGGACGGTAGTTTGAGGGATTAGAATGCCCACCATTTTTAGGAAAAGGCTGAATGTAGGTAAACTTCCAGCAAGAAGGAAAGGTAGATATTGAGAGGCAGAGTTGAAAGAGTTTCACTAGGCAAGGTGCCAGAACAGAAACACGGTTTCGTAGAAGAAGAGGGACCCCATCATGTTCATAAGCCTTCCGAGGTTTTAGGCCAACGAGGGCATGGAAAACTTCATTACGAAGAATTTTAATAGGTTGAAAGAAGTAGTCAGAGGGTGGAGGAGAGGCAGGATAGCAAAGGTTTGACCGAAGAGTTCAGTTTTAGAAATAGATGTGATAGCAATGATGCCATCTGTTTGAAATAAAGGAAATAAAAAAAAGGAGCAAAGTTATTGGAGAAGTTTTTGGATAGATGCCAGAAGTCACGAGGGGAGTTAGATCTTGAAAGATTTTGACACTTTCTTTTAATGAAGGAAGTTTTGGCTACTTAGAGAACAGACTTGGCATGGTTCCGGGCAGACATATAAAGTTCATGAGATTATGATGTTGGAAGGCTTAAGTACTTTTTTGTGGGCCACCTCTCAATTATACAGCATGAGAACAGGCTGTGTTAAACAAAGGTTTGGAGGATTTAGGTCGAGAAAAAGAGTGAGGAATGTATGCCTGCCTCTATGCTAGACACTATCTCTTCTGTTATGCACTCGGCACACAGATACGGGTCTATGACACGGATGCAGTAGTCCTTCCAAGAAAAATCAGCAAAATACCTCCTCAGGTCCTTCCAACTAACAGAGGCAAAAAGCCAGAGGCACCTCCGGCTAGGGTGATCCAAAAGAAGGATTGGAGCGACAGGACAAGATACAGATATGAGATTGTGATCGGAGGAGCCCAATTGAGAAGAGATGGTAACAGCATAAGGATTAGAGGTAATGAAAATGTCAAGAATACCTGGCGTATCTCGAGGATAACGAGGAATACAGGTAGGATGTTGCACCAATTACACTAGGTCATGGAGCATAATTGAAGGCTACTTCACCAGGATGGTCAGTGAAGTGAGAGGAAAGCCAAAGCTGGAGTTAACACTGAAGTCTCAAATAATGGTGATCTCTGTAAAAGGGAAGAAATAATGTGCTCCACTTTGAAAATAAAGCAGGCAAAGAATTTTCTTATTGTCAGAGGAGATAGGTGAGAGGAATACAGCACAGATAAATTTAGTTTGAGAGTGACTCTGTAGTCGTAGCCAGACAGTATAAAACTCTGAAGATTCGATAGCGTGGGCGCGAGAGCAGGTTAAGTCACTTCGCATATAAAAACAACATCAAGATTTGGATTAAAACACAGGTTTTTGGAAATGTTGTTCTGTTTCTCTAGAAAGGGTTGTTTGTATCCATTTTCATCATTCTGGTAGCATAAATGGTGAATCACACTCATAATAAACGTTTTTGATGACTATATTGTATTTCTTAATATTGTGTAATATCTATTAATTTGTTTCAACGTTTTAGCATCTAAGAACCTTAAAATCACTCATAAGACAGGTTTGTGGTAGTATCTTTACGTTTCCCATCATTGCATTTGTATAGGAATTTTAGTATATAATAAACTCAGAAATACTCAAAACACACGTTTTTGATAATGTTGTTGTGCTCCTCCAGAAATATTAATTTGAATGCATTTCAGAGTTTTGGTACGTAACAAGCTTAAAAACACTGAAAAGACATAATTTTAATAATATTGTTTTGTTTCTCAATATATATTTTTTTATATCTTTATTTATTTATTTATTCATTTATTTTTGTGTGTGTGCTTTGGTGTCTGATATCCTGAAAAAAAAAAAAAAAACGCAAATCACCCGTTTTTTATTATGTCGTTTCATTATCTTATATAAGGTGCTTTGCATACATTTAGGCGTTT
Source organism: Scylla paramamosain (assembly GCF_035594125.1). Taxonomy (NCBI): domain Eukaryota; kingdom Metazoa; phylum Arthropoda; class Malacostraca; order Decapoda; family Portunidae; genus Scylla; species Scylla paramamosain. Next base: position 20,763,905 of record NC_087151.1, read on the forward strand.
TGCTACCTAACAAACTAAAAAAAAAAAACTTTCTTCTTTAAGGGTGTTTTGCAAGCATTTTAGCGTTTAGGTACGTAAGAAGCTGGAAAACTCTGAAGAAAAACATTTTTGGTAATGCTGTTTTCTTTTCCAATATAGCGTGTTATAAATGCAGTTTGGTCTTTTCCTATCCAACAGGTTAAAAAAAATTTTTTGGTATTGTTGTTCTGTTTCTTCATATAGGTTTCTCTGTATTCATCTAGGCGTTTTGGTTAATAACATGCTTAAAAACACTCAAAATCAACTTTTTAATGAAATTGTTGTTTCTCCATATATTGTGTTTTGCATGCTTTTTACCGGTTTTTGAACGTAAGAAGATAAAAACACTCAAAAGCCACTTTTTTTTTGTATTTTTTTCTTCCTAATGTAGTGTGCTTTCTATGCACTTTGCCATTTTGGTACCTCAATAGTAGGGGAAAAAAAAAAAAAAAAAAAAGAACATAACCAAAAACGTGTATTATGAGCCTTATACACCATGTTAGGTACCAAAACGCCAAAATGCTTACTAAGAAAATCCATATGAAAAACCACAACCACAATATCAAACACCTGTATTATATATATATATATATATATATATATATATATATATATATATATATATATATATATATATATATATATATATATATATATATATATATATATATATATATATATATATATATATATATATATATATATATACATATATATATATATATATATATATATATATATATATATATATATATATATATATATATATATATATATATATATATATATATATATATATATATATATATATATATATATATATATATATATACATATATATATATATATATATATATATATATATATATATATATATATATATATATATATATATATATATATATATATATATATATATATATATATACGAGTATATATATATATATATATATATATATATATATATATATATATATATATATATATATATATATATATATATATATATATATATATATATATATATATATATATATATATATATATATATATATATATATATATATATATATATAATACAGGTGTTTGATATTGTGGTTGTGGTTTTTCATATGGATTTTCTTAGTAAGCATTTTGGCGTTTTGGTACCTAACATGGTGTATAAGGCTCATAATACACGTTTTTGGTTATGTTCTCTTCCTCAATATAGAGTACTATTTACGTGTTTTAGCGTTCTGATAGCTTAGAACATTAAAAACACTCATAATTCACGTTTATTATTATGTGTTCGTTTTCCTATGCTGGCTACTTTTCATGTGTCTTGGCTTTTTGTTACCAATCAAACAGTAAAACGCTTAAAACACACGCTTTAGGAAATGTTCTGCTTTCTTTTTATGAATTTTAGTGTTTTATTACCCAACATGGTGAAACAGACTCATGACAGTTGTTTTAGTTAGTGATGTTCTGTTTCTCAGTATAGAGTAATACTAATTTGTTTTAGCGTTTCACCACCTATGAACATTAAAAACATTCATAAGAGACGTTTGCGGTAATATTATTTAGATTTCCCTTATTAGTTGATTTGCATGTGTTTAACCAATATGGTTCCTAATAGACTGAAAAACTGTCAAAACATATGTTTTTGGTACCTAATAAGTTCATTTTATTTTTTTTTTTGGTGGGGGAGATAATGCTATTCTGTTTCTTTATATAGGTTTCTTTAAATGCATTTTAATATTCTGTTAAGTAACAAGCTCAAAATACTCTTTTTTGATGAAGTTCTCTTTCTCCATTAAGAATACTTTCCATCTGTTTTAGCGTATTGAAAAACACTCTCAAGAAAAGTTTTTGGGTAATGTTGTTTTCTTTTCCAGTATGGTATGCTTTGCATGGACTTTGGTATTTTGATACCTAAGAAGTTCAAAAACATTTATAATACAGATTTTGGTAATATAGTTGTTTTTTTTTCATATAAGTATCTTTATATGTCTTTTGGCGTTTTGATATTTAAAATGGTGAATAAGTCTCATAATACACGTCTTTGGTAATCTTGTACTTTTCCTCAATATTATTTACGTGTTTACCTGATACCTAAGAAAAACAAAAACACTAATAACGCCCGTTTATGATTATATCGTTTCGTTTTATTATGTTGGTTACTTTACATGAGTTTTCTTTTCTTTAAGAAAGGACCCATCTTTAAGAAGGGACCCATCTTTAAGAAAGGACCCATCTTTAAGAAAGGAGATACCCATCTTTAAGAAAGGAGATCCCCATCTTTAAGAAAGGAGATAAAACTTTAGCGTCTAATTATAGACCTGTCAGCTTAACTTCAGTTGTAGGTAAAATGTTAGAGTCAATAATAGCGAGGAACATTAGGGAACATTTAGACAAACATAACTTGATAAATCAGTCACAGCATGGCTTCACGAAGGGGAAGTCTTGCCTGACAAACTTGTTAAGTTTTTACAGTAGGGTGTACGAGGCAGTAGATAATGGTGATAGTTATGATATCTTATATCTGGACTTTAGTAAAGCATTTGACAAGGTACCCCATCAAAGGCTCCTGAGAAAGGTTAGGGCACACGGGATACATGGGAAGGTGTTAGGCTGGATAGGGTCATGGTTTAGTGACAGGCGACAGAGAGTGGTAATAAACGGCTCGAAATCCGAGTGGGGTCATGTAATTAGTGGGGTGCCACAGGGATCAGTATTAGGGCCATTGTTATTTCTAATGTATATCAATGACTTGGATAGTGGAATTAGTAGTGATGTTAGTAAATTTGCGGATGACACAAAGATAGGTAGATTAATTAGGTCAGAATCGGATGCCACCGCCTTGCAGGCAGACTTAGATAGAATGAATGAATGGACGGATAGATGGCAAATGCAATTTAATATCAATAAATGCAAAGTGCTTAGCGTAGGTAGAGGAAACCCACACAATAGGTACACATTAGACAGCCAAACTCTGGTAGGTACAGGGTACGAGAAAGATTTAGGAGTTATAGTTAGCTCTGAACTCCGTCTAGGGAAGCAATGCATAGAAGCCAGAAACAAGGCAAATAGGGTACTAGGATTTATTTTTAGGAGTGTTAAAAGTAGAAGGCCGGGAGTAATATTAAAGTTATACTTGGCGCTGGTCAGACCTCATCTAGACTACGCGGTGCAGTTCTGGTCCCCACATTACAGGAAAGATATAGGTCTATTAGAATCAGTAAAGAGGAGAATGACTAAAAGGATACAGGGGATGAAGAGTATTCCTTACGAGGCGAGGTTGAAGCTGTTGAATTTACATTCTTTAGAGAGACGTAGGTTAAGAGGGGACCTGATAGAAGTCTTTAAGTGGTATAAGGGTTATAACAAGGGAGATGTAAGCAAAATTCTTAGGATGAGCAACCAGGGTAGAACAAGAAATAACGGGTTCAAGCTTGAAAAATTTAGGTTTAGGAAGGAGATAGGGAAAAATTGGTTCTCAAATAGAGTGGTAGACGAGTGGAACGGACTCAGTAATCATGTAGTTAGTGCTAGGACACTAGAGAGCTTTAAGAGAAAATTAAACAAGTTTATGGATGGGGATAACAGATGGAAATAGGTAGGTGTGTTTCATACAGGGACTGCCACGTGTAAGCCTGGTCGCTTCTTGCAGCTTCCCTTATTTCTTATGTTCTTATGTTCTGAGCATTTCTTGGACCTAACAAACTATAAAACACTTAAAACATACATTATTGGAAATTATCTGTTTCTCCAGAAAATGTTTTTTGTATACATTTTGGCGTTTTTGTACCTAAAATAGTCAATGAGACTCATAATACACGCTTTTAGTAATAATGATTTGCTTTTCAATATAGAGTAATACTTATTTGTTTTAGCGTCTCAGCACCTAAGAACCTCATAAAGAACCCTCATAAAACATGCTTGTGGAAATACCATTTAGTTTCCTCATAACGGCTTAATTTACAAATGTTGAGGCGTTTTGGTATATAATGAATTGAAAAATATTTAAAACACTCATTTTTGGCAATATTGTTCTGTCCCTCCGGAAAGGGAGTTTTCATGCATTTTAGAGTTTTAGTATGTAAGAAGCTCAAAAGCACTCAAAAGATACGATTATCATAATGATGTTAGTTTTATCATATCAGGTGTTTTCCATGCTTTTTAGCGTTTTGATGCCCAATATGCTCAAAACAGGCAAATGAAACACTTCTGGTAATGTCGTTTCATCGCCCCATAGAGGGTGCTTTAAATGTATCGTTTCGTTTTATTATGTTGGTTACTTTACATGAGTTTTTGCGTTCTTGGACCTAACAAACTATAAAACACTTAAAACATACATTATTGGAAATTATCTGTTTCTCCAGAAAATGTTTTTTGTATACATTTTGGCGTTTTTGTACCTAAAATAGTCAATGAGACTCATAATACACGCTTTTAGTAATATGTTTTGGTACATAAGAAGCTCAAAAACACTCAATAAACAGTTTATTTGTGAAGCTATTCTCTTTCTTCATGCCTTTTAGCATTTTGCTACGTAAAAGCTGAAGGAAATTCAGAAACCACGTTTTTTACAATGTTGTCTTCTTTTCCATTATAATATGCTTTGCAAGCGCTTTGGCGCTTTTGTATCTAACAAGTTAAAAAACAGTCATAATGCTGGTGTTTGGTAATGTGGATGTGTTTCTTAATAAAGGATTCTTTGTATGCATTTTGAAGATTTCGTAACTAACATGGTGAATAATATTCATAATGAATGTTTTTCTTGATGTTGTTTTGTTTCTCAATATAGAGGACTATTTTCGTGTTTTAGCGTTCTGATATTTAACAAAAAATAAATAAATTAATAAAAGTAAATAAATAAATAAATAAAAATAAATAAATAAAATAAAATAATGTAAAAAAATAAATGAACTATACTGGTTGGTGACTGTTGTTTCGTTTCCCTATATTGGCTACTTTGCATGTGTTTTGGCGTTTTTGTACCTAAAAAAGTGAAAAAAAAACAAAAAAAAAACAAGTTTTTGGAAATATTGTCATGTTTCTCTCCATTAGGTGTTCATTGTATGCATTTTGGCGTTTCGATACGAAACACGGTGAATCACATTTATAATAGACATTTTTTCATTTACTTATTTTTTTTTTTCCATTACTGAATATTATTCATATCTTTTAGTATTTCAGCACCAAAGAACTTTAAAAAACATTCATAAGATCCCCAGTTTGGCTAATTGCAATGTTATCATATTTTCATGGCGCTTTGCTACCTAATAAACTAAAAAAACACTCAAAATACACGTTTTTGGTAATGTCCTTTTGTTCCTTCAGTAAGGATGTTTTCATGTATCTTAGAGTTTGGCACGTAAGAAGTCCAATATCACTCAAAAGACAAGATTCTGATATTGTTGTTTAGTTTTCTAATATATGGTGTTCATGATTCTTAGCGGTTTGCTGCCTAATATTGTGAAAAACACGGAGACGACACGTTTCTGGTAATGTCATTTAATTACCCATAATGCATGCTTTGCATGCATTTTGGCGTTTTATTACCCCCCCCAAAAAAAAAAAAAAACACTAAAAACACACATTTTTGATGGAGTTCTTTTTCTCCATAAAGAATGTTTTACGTGCATTTTAGCGTTTTCGTACGTTATAAGCAAAAAAATAGTCAAAAACCACGTTTTTTGGTAATGTTTTCTTTTCCGAAATAATGTTCTTTAAATGTTGTTTGGAGTTTTCTTTTCTAACAAGATAAAGAAAAAAAAATTCAAAATACACTTTTTTGATGTTCATTTTTCCATAATAGGTGTTTTACATGCGTTTTACCGTTTTGGTACTTAGGAAGCTGAAAAAAGAGCCATGTATTTAGTGATTTTATTTTCCGAAATAGTGTGCTTTGCATGATACAGGTTTTTGAAAATATAGTTTTCTTTTTTTAATAAACGGTTCTTTGTATGTGTATTGGCGTTTTGGTACCTAACATGGTAAATAAGACAATACATGTTTTTTTTGTATATATATATATATATATATATATATATATATATATATATATATATATATATATATATATATATATATATATATATATATATATATATATATATATATATATATATATATATATATATATATATATATATATATATATATATATATATATATATATATATATATATATATATATATATATATATATATATATATATATATATATTTTTTTTTTCAATATAGGGTACTATTCAAGTGGTTTAGCATTCTGATGGTAAGAACATCAAAAACACTCATAATTTACGTTTTTGATTATATCGTTTCGTTTCCCTCTTTCGGGTACTTTACATGTGTTTTGGGGTTTGGTAGCTAATAAATAAAACTTTAAACACACGTTTTTAGAAATGTTGTTCTCTATCTCTAGAAAAGGTTCTTTTTATGTATTTTGCTGTTTTGATTCTTAACATGATGGAAGACACTCATAACACACTTCTTTGGTAATTTTTTTTTCTTTTTATGATAGAGAAATATTCATATGTTTTAGAGATTCAGCACCTATGAACCTTAAAAAAAGCACTCATAAGACACGTTTCCGGTAATATTTTTTAGTTACTACTAAAAATACTATACTAGCATATGTTTAGGCGTTTTGTCACCTAATGAACTGAAAAAAAAAAAACACTAAAACACACGTTTCTGGTAATGTTATATTCCTCTTGAAAGAGTGTTTTGTATGCATTTTTAGAATTTTGGTACGTAAGAAGCTCAAAAACACAAAAGTTATGATTTTGATAATATTGTTTACAGGGTTCCTATATTGGATGTTTCCCATGATTTTTAGCAATTTTGTGCTCTATATGCTCAAAAACACACAAATAACACGTTTTTGGTACAAGCGTTTAATTACCCTACATAGGGTGCTTTGCTTACATTTTGGCGTTCTGGTACCTAACAAGCTCAAAAAACACTCAAAATACACTTTTTTTCAAGAATTTGTTTTGTTTCTGTATAATGGGTGTTTTGCATGCTTTTTACCGTTTTGGTTCTTAAGAAGCTGAAAAAAAAAAACCCAAGAGTTAGGTTTTTGGTAATGTATTCTTTTCTATTATAGTGTGCTTTAAATGCTCTGATGCGTTTTGATATGTAACAATTTCAGTCTTAATACAAATTTTTGGTAATGTAAAAGTGTTTCTTCATATATATTTCATTGCATATATTTTGTCGTTTTTGTACCTAATATGGTGAATAGAACTTAATACACGTTTTTGTTAAAGTTGTACTGTTTCACACTATAGAGGACAATTCACGTGTTTTAGTTAGTGTTTTGATACCTTAAAACATAAAAAAAAAAACACTCATAATACACGTTTGTGATTATATCGTTTCGTTTCACTCTACAGGCTACATTGCATGTGTTTGGTAATTTGGTACCTAACAAACTCAAAAATACTTAAAACACACGTTTTTTTTAAATGTTCTGTTTCTCCAGAAACTGTTATATTACGTTTTGGTATTTAACATGACTAATGACACTCACAATACACGTTTTTTTGGTAATGAAGTTATGTTGCCTCAATATAGAGTAATATTCATATGATTTAGCGTTTCACCTCATAAGAACCTTAAACACTCATAAGACATGTTTGTGGTAATATCGATTAGTTTCCCCGTATAGGCTACTTTGCACCCAAAACGCACGTTTTAATAATGCTTTTCTTCTTCTACAGAACGAGTTTTAGAGCTTTTCAGAGTTTTGTTATGTAAGATAAGATGTTATGTAAGATGATGAAAACACTCAAACGACAAGATTTTTGTAATGTTGTTTAGATTTCTCATAAAGGTATTTTTCCGTGCTTTTTACCGTTTGAGTGACTATTATGATGAAAAACACGCAAAAGAAACGTTTCTTGTATTGTCGTTTCATTACCCTATATAGGGTGTTTTGCATGCATTTTGGCGTTTTGGTATCTAACAAGCTAAAAAATACACAAAATACATTTTTTGATGATTTTTTTTTCATTCTTAGTAACGGGTGTTTTGAATATGTTTTAACGTTTTGGTACGTAAAAGCACTCAAAAGCCGCGTTTTTGGAATTTTTTTCTTTTACCATACATAATGTGCTTTGCATGCACTTTGACGTTTTGGTACCTAACAAGTTCAAAAACAGGATTTTGGTAATTGAGTTATCTTTTTCCAAATAAGTTTTTTTTTTTTTTGTATCTATTTTGGCGTTTTGATGTCTAACGGGGTGAGAAAGACTCACAATACACATTTTTTTTATTCTGTAATATTGTTGTTTCTGAATATAGAGTACTTTTCACGTGCTTCAGCATTCTGATACCTAAGAACATCTAAAACTCTCATAATAGATGTTTGTGATTTTATCGTTTCGTTTCCCTATATTGGCTAATTTCCCTGTGTTTTGGCATTTTGGTACCTAGCATACTGCAAAAAAAAAAAAAAAAAATGTTTTTCTGTTTCTTTAGATAGGTTTCTTTGTATGTATTTTGATATTTTAGTACCTTATATGGTGAATCACACTTATAATACTCGTTTTTGGTGATGATGTTTTTTCTCAATATTACTAGTAATTAATATTAATTAAAATTAATAATATTTATATGTTTTGGCGCTTCAGCCCCTCAGAATCTTTAAACACTCATAGGGCATGTTTGTGGTGATATATTTTATTTTCCCTATATTGGCTACTTTTGATGTGTTTTAGAGTTTTGGTACCTAATATAAACTAAAAAAAAAAAAAAAGTGCTCAAAACACACTTTTTAGTAATGTTGTTCTCTTGCTCCAGAAAAGGTGTTTTGTATACTTTTTTAGAGTTTGGGTAGATTAGAAGCTGAAAAACACTAATAAGACACAATTTTGGTAATACCACTTTTTTTTCCTTTATAGGATTTTTTTCCATGCTTTCCAACGTTTTGGTTCCTAATATACTAAAAAAAAGCGCAAATGACACATATCTGATAATGTTATAGCATTGTCCCATATAAGGTGCTTTGTATGCATTTTGACTTTTTGGAACCTAAAAAGCTAAAAAAAATACTAAAAAGACACTATTTTCAAATAATATATGTTTCTACATGAAAGGTGATTTGCATGCGTTTTAGTGTTTTAGTACGTAAATTGAAAACAGTCAAAAGCTCCGTTTTTGGTAATGTTTTATTTTCCAATATAGTGTACTTTGTATGCAGTTTCACGTTTTGGTACCTCACAAGTTTAAAAGTCAAAATACAGGATTTTAGTAATATAGTTGTTCCTTCATATATTGTCATTTTATATATTTTAGCGTTTTGGCACCTAATATGGTTGATAAGACTCAAAATACACGTTTTTGTTGATGATGTTCTGTTTTTCAATATAAAGTTAAATTAATTTGTTTTAGCGTTAAGCACTTAAGAATCTAAAAACACTCATAAGACACGTTTGTCATAATATCATTTAATTTCCAAATAATGACCATTTTGTTTTATTACCTAATAAACTGCAAAATGCTCAAAACACACGTTTTTGGTATTGTTGATCTGTTGCTTCATAAAGGGTGTTTCATATGCATTTTAGATATTTGGTTTGTTAGAAGCTCAGAAACATTAAAGTGACACGATTTTTGTAATATTGTTTAACTTTCTTAAATAGGTTTTTTTTTTCCCATGTTTATTTATTTATTTATCTATTTTTATAGTTTTGCGCGTAATATGCTCAATAACACGCAAATGACACGTTTCTGGTATGTTGTTTCATTACCCAATATAGGGTGCTAAGAATGTATTTTGATGTTTTGGTATCTAACACGCTCAAAAACACTCAAAATACATATTTTGGATGTTGTTCTGTTTTTTTTTTTTCTATTAAGCGGTGTTTTGCATGCGAGCCTGTTGTCTTTAACGTTCGTGAATAGAGTGTAAAAAAGGTGTCTGCTCTAACCTCTTAAACTACTGCACTATTGCTTTAATTTCCTGCCCCTCTGAAGTTTTGAATATATCCTGAATAAGAAGATTCTTAAACATCTATCATTTCACGATCATACATGTGATTGCCAGTATGGGTTCAGTCATGGCCGCTCTACTGGCCATCCTTACTGAGTCTTGGTCATCTTCTTTTAAGGATTTTGTGAAACTTTCGCTGTTGCCTAAGAAATATCAAAAAGGTTTTGACAGAATATGGCACGATCTTTAATTTCCAAACTACCTTCCTACGTACTTACCTTCTATCCTTTTCTCTGTAATTTCACCTCAAATGTCCTTTTTGTCCGTGTTATTGTTGCTGTTGTAGGCGGAGACTATTCTTCTCCTAAGTCTACGTATTAACAATGGTGTTCCTATTATTCATTAATGATCTAAGACAAAATTCTTGTCCTATCTATCCACTTCTACGCTGATACCACTATGCACTTTCCTACGTCTTTTCGTAGACGTCCAACCCTTTAGAAGCTAAACAGCTCACGTCGGGTAGCCACACTACGCCAGACTTCTAATTTCTTAAAAATTTCTGTTTGGGGTAGAGTAATGCCTCAAAAACTCAATTCCTTCATATATCAACTTAACAGAGCGTTCCAGATAACTATCCCCTCTTTTTTATTGACACTCAGCTGTCCCCTGCTGCTACATTGAACTTCATCTGTCTGTCTTTCATTAATAATCTAAGCTGGAAACTTCACATGTCATCTCTAGCTAAAACAGCTTATATGAAGTTAGGCATTCAGAGTCGTCCCCGCCAGTGTTTCTCACCCCTCCACAACTTGTTTTTGGGCGTAGTATTGTCCATGTGTTCCCATGAGTGAACGAAAACACAAGTAGAACAGTTACTGTACATATATTAATAATGGTACAGAAGCATAGAGAGCCACGTGACCAACTGGCCCGCGGGGAGGGGATGTGGGCACGTGTCAAGCTGTAACTGAGTGGGCGCGCAAGGGAAGACGCCAACTGAGACCCACAAACAAAATAAAAACGAGTAACGTCCCGTAAGCAAATAAATAAATAACTAAATAAATAAATGAAGAAGTGATGAATAATAATACATGTAATAATTACAATAGTTATAATGTAAGAAAAGAAAATGAACTTTATATATATATATATATATATATATATATATATATATATATATATATATATATATATATATATATATATATATATATATATATATATATATATATATATATATATATATATATATATATATATATATATATATATATATATATATATATATATATATATATATATATATATATATATATATATATATATATATATATATATATATATATATATATATATATATATATATATATATATATATATATATATATATATATATATATATATATATATATATATATATATATATATATATATATATATATATATATATATATATATATATATATATATATATATATATACACTATCATAAGCTGCTGACCATGTACATATAGACGGCCATTATCAATCCATGTAAGAAGTTCCAACCATGTATAGGTTCCACTCATACCGCTCTTTTAGACTGGGTGAAATAAAAAGTTTTTAGTCCTATCAATTTCTCTAACTGATTGTCTTAAGCCCTTCTCTCATCGCTGCAATGTTGCATCTCTTGATATCTTAGAATGCTATTTTCACGCTAACTGCTATTAAGATCTTACTGACTGCATGCCTCCTCTCCTCCCGCGGCCTTGCTGTACAAAACTTTATACTTTCTCTCACCCCTATTCTGTCCATCTCTCTAATGCAAGATTACCAGTATTCTCAGTCATTCATCACTGAAACTCTCTGCCTGCTTATGTATTTCCTTCCTCCTATGACTTGAACTCTTTCAAAGTAGGCTTTAAGACAGTATCCTTCAATTTTGGATTTTTTTTTACCTCGGTTTGGGAACTGGCACTCAAGTGGGTCTTTTTCGAACTTTTGATTGCCCTTGACCAGTGTCACTCTTACTTAAAAAAAAAGAAAAAAGAAAAAGAAAACAAAAAACCAACATCAACGACAACATCAACAACAAAAATAACAACAACAACGACAACAACAACAACAACAACAACAACAACAACAACAACAACAACAATAATAACAACAACAACAATAACGACAATAATAGTATCAACAAAGAACGTCATCATTAACAACTACATTGTCATCATGAATGATAAAACTTAGTTAACGAAGAAAACAACAACAAACTTAAAATTACAATAATAACATGAGTAAAAAGAAAAAAACTGCAAACACAACACAATTTTTGCAATGAAACGATTATTAAATCTTCCGTACCAAATAACACACACACACACACACACACACACACATATATTAATGATGATAATGACAATAATAATGCCGATAATGTACTATACTAAAATTGTAATTTAAAATTATTATTATCGTTATTACAACTATAAAAATAATAATAATAATAATAATAATAATAAGAGGAACAACAACAACAATACTACTACTACTACTAATAATAATAACGATAATAATAATAATAATAATGATAATAATAATAATAATAATAATAATAATAATAATAATAATAATAATAATAATAATAACATAACAAGCATGCAAGAACATGAAAATTAATTATAACGACAAACGACTGTTTCTTATAACTGGTTCGAGGAGGAACTGACCCCCACTGAATCGTGACATGTATTGCGCCCGTTATTTCAGGGAATGTGGCTTGAATGACTCTTCTTCCTACCCCCGTGGCGAGCAGTGCTTTCCCGAAGTGTGCGGTACGCTGTGTGTCTCGAGGTCCCATAATCAGTAATGAGGGTGAGTTTTGACGAGGGAGAGAGAGAGAGAGAGAGAGAGAGAGAGAGAGAGAGAGAGAGAGAGAGAGAGAGAGAGAGAGAGAGAGAGAGAGAGAGAGAGAGAGAGAATTAGGTAGGCATGAAAGTGTTTTCCGCATTTGACTTACTTACTAGAACTTTATTTATTTACTTTATTTATCTATTTATTGTTTATTATTTTTGTAAGTTAGCTTCGCATTGGCACAACTTATCGTCTTACACGTTTCCAGCAAGTAGAGATGACTTGTGTAAGGAAAATACATACATAGTAATTGTAATTATGTTATTCCGTTAACAGTAAATGGAAATTCAGGTATTTTGAATTCCTTCCAGTGAAAAAGAGAGAACCTGGCTATTATTATTTTTATTATTCCTCATCCACATCTTATAATGATTACGATTGGTACTATTATTAATATAGTTTTTTCTTCTTTTCTTTTCTTCTTTTTTTTCTTCTTCTTCTTCTTCTTATTATTATTATTATTATTATTATTATTATTATTATTATTATTATTATTACTATTATTATTATTATTATTTTATTATTATTATTATTGTTGTTGTTATTAATATTATTATTATTATTATTATTATTATTATTATTATTATTATTATTATTATTATTATTATTATTATTATTATCATTGTTATTAAAAAAGCATGGAATCTATTTTATATTGGAATACAAAACAATACTGCCAAAAACGTGTCTTTTCAGTGTTTGTGAGCTTTTTGCGTACTGAAACGCTAAATTGAATGCCCAAAAAAAAAAAAATAAAATATTGCGAAACAGAATAACATTATCAAAAACGTCTTTTTGAGATTCTTACCTACAACAAAAACGGCAAAATGCTTGAAAAATACACTGTATAGGAAACGATACGATATTACAAGAAACATGTTTCTGAATTTCTTAGGTACCAGAACGGTAAAACGCGTGAATAGCACTTTCTATTTACTAGAAAAGAACAGCATTGACAAATATATTTTTTTTTATTTATTTATTTATTCTTTACGTTATTTTGTATCAAAACGACAAAATTGATGCAAAACACTCCTTATGGAAAAACAAAAGGGCATTACGAGAAACGTGTGTTTTTGAGCTATTTAACTACCAAAACTCTAAAATGTGTTAATAGTACCATATATGGTGAAACAAAACTACATTATCAAAAACGCATATTTTGAATGATTCTTTTTTTCACATTGTAGGTACCAAAGGGACAAAATGCATTTAAAGCACTCTGTATGGGGAAATGAAATGACATTACAAAAAACATTTCTTTAGAGTGTTTATGAGCTCGTTAGGCATCAAAATGCTATAATGCATGGAAAGCACTCTATTTTGGAATATGAAAGCACATTACGAAAAGCGTGCCTTTTGAGTGGTTTTGAGCTTCTTATGTATCAGATCGCTAAAATACATACTAAACATCCATTGTGGAGGAACAGAATAACATTACCAAAAATATGTGTTTATATGGTGAAACAAAACGACATTACCTGAAATGTGTATTATTGTTTTTGACCTTCTCAGGTACTAATATCCTAAAACGCGTAAATAACAATCCATATGTAGAAACTGATCAACATTACCAAAAGCGTGTATTTAGGTATTTTTCACAATGTTAGGTACCAAAACGCCAAAATACCTATATACCCCATATAAAGTGATTTCACTTTATATGGGGAAAGGAAACGTTACCAGAAAAGTGTCTTTTTAGTGTTTTAGGCAACAAAACGCTAAAATGCTTAGAAATCACCCTAGCAGCTAGGGGGAAGAAAAAAATAAATAACTGGCAGAGACGTCTCAGAACACCTAACTTTCTTAGAAGCTGTTTTAGCTAGATATGAGATGTGAAGTTTCCACTTCAGATTATAAGTAAAGGACAGACCAAGAATGTTCAGTGTAGAAGGGGAGACAGTTAAGTGTCACTGAAGAAGATGGGATAGTTGTCTGAAAGGTTGTGTCGAGTTGACTGGAGGAATTTAGTTTTTGAGGCATTGAACAATACCAAGTTTGTTCTGCCCAAATCAGAAATTAAAAAAAAAAGATCAGTAGCCAGGCGTTCTGTGGCTTCCCTGCGTGATATGTTTACCTCCTGAAGGGTTGGACGTCTATGAAAAGACGTGGAAAAGTGCAGGGTGGTATCATCAGCGTAGGAGAGGATAGGACAAGAAGTTTGGTTTAGAAAGTCATTGATGAATAATAAGGAGAGAGTGGGTGATAGGACAGAACCCTGAGGAACACCACTGTTAATAGATTTAGGAGAAGAACAGTCACCGTGTACCACAGCAGCAATAAAACGGTCAGAAAGGAAACTTGAGATGAAGTTACAGAGAGAAGGATAGAAGCCGTAGAAGGATAGTTTGGAAATAAAATCTTTTTGCCAAATTCTATCAAAAGCTTTTCATATATCCAAGGCAACAACAAGAGTTTCACCGAAATCTCTAAAAGAGATTTCCAAAAACGTTTCTTTGGAGTGTTTAGACCTTCTTACGTACCAAAATACTAAAACGCATGCAAAACATTCTAATGGAGAAACAGATTAACATTTCCAAAAATGTGTACTTTGAGTACTTTTAACTTCTTAGGAACAGAAACGTCCAAATGCATGGAAAATACCCTCTATGATGAAACAAAACGATATTATCAGAAACACTTTTTTGGTCAAACGGAATAACATTACCGAAATCGTGAATTGAGTTTTTATTTTTTTTTTACTACTTACATAGAAAAACGCCTATATTGGGAAACGAAATGATATTAGCAGAAACGTGTATAATGCGTATTTCTGAGCTTAGGTACCAAAACACTAAAACGTCTGAAAAAAAAAAAAAAAACTATAGGGAGATACAGAACATTACCAAAATCGTGCGTTTTGGATGGTTTTCACTTTATTAATTAACAAAACGCCAAAATGCATAAAAAGCAACTGATCTGAAGAAGCACAAAAAAAAAAAAAAAAAAAATTCCAAAAACGTGTATTGTAAGTGCGTTTGAGCTCGTTAGGTAGTAAAACGTCAAAATGCATGCAAACCACTCTATATGGGTAAACGAAAAGACATTATGAGAGACGTGCATAATGAGTTTTTCTGAACTTCTTTGGTATCCAAACACAAAACCGTTTGAATATTACTCTATATATAAAAGCAGAGCAAGATTACAAAAAAAGTATCATTTACGTTTTTTTTTTTTTTGTCTCATTGTTAAGTACCAAAACGTTAAAAAGCATGCGAAGCTTTTTATACAGGTAAACGTGTCTTTTCAGTGTTTTTGAGCTTGTTGCGTATAAAAACGCCAATATGCATGCAAACAACCTTATATACAAAATAAACCAATATTATAAGAAACGTGTATTATAAGTGTTTCTTAGCTTCTTTGGTATCAAAACGCTAAGACAGAACAAAATTGCCAGGTACCAAAACACCAAATGCATGCAAAGTACCCTATAAACGGAAAGAATAGATTTTACGAGAAGCGTGTGTTATGAGAGCTTTTGAACTTTTTAGGTACCAAAACTATAAAACGCGTGAATAGCACTTTATATAGAGAAACACATCATCATCAAAAAAATTTATTTTCATTTTTTTTTTTTTTTATTGTTTGATACCAAAACGCAAAAATCCATTCAAAGCACTATATTGAGGAAACGAAATGACATTACCAGAAAAGTGTCTTTTCAGTATCTTTGAGTGTGTTAGGTACGAAAATGCTTAAAAATATGTAAAGCACCCTACATTAAAATGGAAAACATAACCAAAAACGTGTTTTTTGAGTTTTTTTTTTCGCTTCTTCCGTATCGCAACACTAAACGCATGCAAAAGAGCCTTTATGAGGAAACACAATAACATCAGTAAAAATGCATATTTCCAGTATTTTTGAGCTTATTAGGTAGGGAAACATCAAAATACGTGGATATTACTCTATATGATGAAATAAATGATATTATCAGAAACGTGTATGTATGTTTTTGAGATTCTTAGGCACCAAGAGTAAAAAACGCGTGAATAATATTATATATGGAGAAATAGAACACCTTTACCAAAAACATGCATTCTGGGTTTTTTTTTTATTGTTTTGACAATGTTAAGAATCAAAACGTCAAAATCCAGCACTGTATATGGAGAAGTGAAACGACATTACCAGAGATGTGTCTTTTTAGTGTTTTTTTTTTTTTTTTTTTTTTTTTAGCGTGTTAGGCAGCAAACACTAAAATCCATGGAAAGCACCCTGTATTGGAATACAAAACAATATTTCCAAAAAAAGTTTCTTTTCATTGATGAGAAGCTTCTTACGTAACAAAATGTTAAACGCATGTTAAAAACAAATGTATATTTTTAGTGTTTTGAGCTTATTAGGTACAGAAGCGACAAAATGCATGTATAGTACCCTATACGTAATTACCAGACGCGTGTGTTATGAGTGTCATTGACCTTAAGGAACTAAACTCTAAAAGGCATGAAGAGCAATCTACATATAGATTGCACAAAAATGCGAAAATACATAGAAAACACCATATATTTTAATGCAAAAGAACATTACGAAAAAATTAAAATTTGAGTGTTATGTGTTTATGGATCTCCTACGTAGCAAAATGCTAAAAAGCATGTAAAACACCGTTCACATATAATAGGTGTTTTTGAACTTAATTTTTAAACATACATACCAAAACAATAAAATGCGTGTAAACCACTCCATATGGAGAAAAACATTGCCAAAGACTTGTGTTTTAAGTGTTTTTCACATTGCTCGGTACCAACACATCAAAATGAATACAAAGAATGTGGTTTGAATAAAATGAACAAAGTTACCAAAAACTTCTCTTGTGAGTGTGTTTGAGAACATTAGGTACTAAAACGACAAAATGCAAGCAAACAACCTTATATAGGGAAACGAAGGGACATTATGAGAAACGTGTATAACGAGTGTTTTTTCTTTTTTTTTGAGCTTCTTAGGTACCAAAAAGTTACAACACATGAATAGCTCTCTATATCGAGAAAAAGAATACCACCCAAAACATTTTTTGTGTGTGTGTGCTTTTTTTTTTTTTTTTGTGGTATCAAAACGCCAAAATGCTTGTAAGGCCTCCTATATGGGGAAACGAAAAGACATTACCACAAACGTGTCTATTAAGTTTTTAAGAGCGAGCTAGGCAACATGATAAAAAGCATGGAGGGTACACTCTTTGGAAAAAAAAAAACAGTATTACCAAACACGTCTCCTTTTAGTGTTATCAAAAATGTTTGCAAAAAAAAAAAAAAAATTCGATGGAGAAACAGTATAACTTCACTATCAAAACGCCAAAATGCTTGTAAAGCCTTCTATATGGGGAAACGAAAAGACATTACCACAAACGTGTCCTTTACTTGTTTAAGAACGAGCTAGGCAACAACACGATAAAAAGTATGGAGAGTATACTCTTTGAGAACACAAAACAGTATTACAAAAAAACGTCTCTTTTTAGTGTTTTCAAAAATGTAATACAAAAAAAAAAAAACTCTATTGAGAAACAGTATAACTTCAGAAGAAGTGTGTATTTTGAGTATTTTTGAGCTAGTTACGTACAAAAACACCAAAATGAATGCAAGTAACCCTATATGGGAAAACGAAAAAAAAAAACACAAGTAACGTGTATTATGAGTTTTTTTTTTTAGCTCCTTAGGTGCTATATTGGTAAAACATATTAATGTACTTCATATCGAGAAACAGAAGAACATTAACAAAAAACGTGTATTTTGACTGTTTTTCACATTTTTATGTATCAATACACAAAAAAGCATACAAAGTTCCCTATATGGATAAAGGAAATGACATTACCAGAAACGTGTCTTCTGACTGTTTTACAGCGTTGTAGCCATCAAAACCCTAAAAAAAAAAAAAAAAAAAAAAAAAAAAACATGGAAATCGCCGCATATGGGAATACAAAACATTACGAGAAAAGTGTCTTTTGAGTGTTTTTAAACTTTTTACTTACCAAAACGCTAAAACTGATGCAAAACACCCTTTGTAGAGAAAATAGAATAGCATTACCAAAAACAAGCATATTTAGTGTTTTTGAGCTTTTACGTACAAGAACGCCAAAATGCCTGCAAAGTACCCTGAATGGGGAAATGAGAAAACATTACAAGAAACATGTATTATGAGTATTTTTGGGCTTCTTAGGAACCGAAACCCTAAAACGTATAAATAGCACTCTTATATGGAGCAAAAAGACATCACCAATAACGTGTATTTTGAAATTGTTTTATATTGTTTGGTAATATAACGCAAAAATCAATGAAAAGCAACCTATATGGGGAAAAAATATATATATTTCCAGAAACGTTTTTTTTTTTTGAGTGATTATGAGTGTGTTGGGCAGCAAAAACGCTAAAAAGCATCAAAACCATCCTATATGGGAAAAGAAAACAATATTACTAAAAACGTGTCTTTTAAGTATTTTTCAGCTACTTACATACCAAAACACTAAAACGCAGGCAAAAAAAAAAAAAACTTTTATCAAGAAACACAATAACATTACAAAAAATAAACATTTTGAAACGTTTTAAGCTTTTTAGAAACTAAAACTCGAAAACTCTGTATGGAGAATCAGAACAACATTACCAAAAACGTGTGTTTTTTAGTGTATCTCACATTGCTAGGAAACAAAAAGCCAAAATCAGTGAAAAGCACCCTATATGGAGTAAGGAAACGAGGTTTACAAAGAAAAAAACTTCTTTTGTGTGTTTATGAGCGTGCTGGCACCAAAACGCTGAAAAAAAAAACATGGAAAGCAAGGTGCATGAAAAAGAAAACATTTTTCAAAATTGTTTCGTTTTTTTAATGTTTTGAGCTACTTACGGAAAAAAAAAAAACGTAAAAACGCTTGCAAAACACCCTTAATGCAAAAATGGAATAAAATAACGAAAAGCAAGGTTTCGAGGGTTCTTGTGCTTGTTACGTAAAAAAAAAAAAAGACAAAATGCACGGAAATTACCAACTATGGGGAAACCAAAAGACATTAGTTGAAATATATATTATAATTGTTTTTGAGCTTCATAGATACCAAAACGATAACGATCAAAACTCTATATGGAGAAGCAAAAAAGCCAAACGTTTTTTTGATCTTAGTTACTAAAACGCTAAAACGCATGAATCTCTATATAGAGAAACAAAAGAGCATTACCAAAAAACGTAAACTTTGAGTGTATTTCACATTGTCAAGTACCAAAAAACTAAAATGCATGCAAAGCACCCCATATGAGGAAAGGGAACGGAATTTCCAGAAACGTGTATTTTGAGTTTTAATAAGCGTGCTAGGCATCTAAACGATGTAAAAATAAATAAACAAATAAATAAATAAATGGAAAACACCCCATATGGGAAAACAAAACAATATTCTAACCTACTTATGTACCAAAACGCTAAAAAGCATGCAAAACTTTTTATGGAGAAACATTATAACTTTACCAAATACATATATTTTCAATGTTTTTGAGCTTGCTACGTGCAAAAATTACAAAATGCATGAAAACCACTTTATATGGTGAAACGAGAACGAGAAACGTGTATTCTGAGAGTTTTGAGCTTCTTAGTTATCAAAATGGTAAAACGCTTGAATAGCACTTTATATCGAGAAGCAATAACATTACCAAAAACGTGTATTTTGAGTGTTTTCCCATTATTAGGTACCAAAACGCCAAAATGCTTGCAAGGCCGACGAAATGAAGTAGCAAACAACTTTACAAAAAAGTGTCTTTTGAATGCAAAAACACACTTTATGGAGTAACGGAGTAACAATACCAAAAACAAGTGTTTTTGCGTGTGTTTCAGCTTGTTACGTACAAGAATTCCAAAATGCATCCAAAATACCTTGTAAGAGGAAACGAAAAGACATTACGAGAAACGTGTATTACGGGTGTTTTTGAGCTACATAGGTATCTAAACAATGAAACCGATAGCACTCTATATGGAGAAACACAATACCATGACCAAATACGTGCATTCTGAGTATATTTCACGGGTATCAAGACCCTAAAATGCATACAAAGGATCCTGTATGGGAAAAGGAAACGAGATTTTCAGAAACGTGTCTTTAGAGGGTTTTATGAGCGTTCTAGGCACCAAAACGATAAAACAAAATCATGGAAAGCATCGTATATGGTAAAAGAACATAATATTACCGAAAACGTCTCTTTTTAATGTTTTTAAACTAGATATGTACCAAAACGCTGTAAACCATGTAAAAAAAATAATGAAGAAACAGCATAACTTTACAAAAAAACGGGTATTTCTAGTGTTTTTGAACATGTTACGTAGAAAAATGTATGGAAACTAGTTATAGGGGGAAACGAAACGATATTCCAAGAAACATATCTTTTGGGTGTTTTTATGGATGTTAGGCATCAAAACGCAAATAAAAAAAAAGAAAATAACGCGAAAATGCATGCAAAATAACCTATATGAGTAAACGGAAACACATTGCAAGAAAAGTATAAATAGCTCTCTATATGGAGAAAAAAAAAAAAAAAACATTACCAGAAACTTTTATTTTGTGTGAATTCGCAATGATAGATGCCAAAACACCTTATGTGTGCAGAGGAAACGAGATTTCCAGGAACGTGTCTTTTTCGTGTTTATGAGCGTACTAGGCACCAAAACACTAAAAATCATGAAAAGCATCCTATGTGGGAAAACAAAACAACATTCCCAAAAACGTCCCTTTTCAGTATTTTTTAACTGTTTGTCTATCAGAACACTAAAATGCATGCAAAACACCTTTTATGGAAAAACTAAAAAAAACATTACTCAAAACAAATATTTTGAGTGTTTCGGATCTTCGTACGTAGAAAAACGTCGAAATGCATGGAAGGTACCCTGTATGGAGAAACGAAAAGACATTACGAGAAACATGTACTGTGAGTGTTTTTGAACTTAGGAATCAAAACGCTAAAACGTATGAATAGCTCTCTATATGGAGAAACAGAGCATTACCAAAAACGTGAATTTTAAATGTTTTTCACATTATTAGGCACAAAAACGCCAAAATGCATGTAAAACCCCCTCTATGGGGAAACGATGCGACATTGCAAAAAAACAAGTTTTTTGAGTGTTTTTCAGTCTTAGGCATAAAAAAAGCTTTAAAGCATGGAATTCATCCTATATGGGTATAGGTGGGGGCAGTAGACACCTGCCGAAACGATAATTACTCCCAGTGAAGTCTAAAGCACTGTTCAGGGGGTACTGTGAACTTATCATTAAATCCAGCTGTGACCTTTCACTTTGTGTCTCAACACACAAGGGGGCAGTCACAGCCTGCCCTCTAAAGACAACTCTCTTCCTCCACACAAAACTACAAGCACCTAATAACACACACACCCTTCACTCAAAAATTTTAAAATCATCATGGCGACTCCTACACCAGCCTCGGAGTCCCCATCTGGGTTGGGGACCATAAATGTCCCTAGGTCGGACTGCTTTTCTGTCGACGACCCTAAGTCTCTTGACACCCCCCTCAACTTTTTCTTCATTAACTTCTGCAACATTCGCGGTCTAAGATCTAATTTTCAATCTGTAGAACACCACCTCTCCTCCTCTAAACCTCATCTTCTTTTCCTCACTGAAACTCAGGTGTCTGAGGCAACTGACAGTAGCCCCTTTTCTGTTCCCTCCTACTTTCTCTATCCTCATTTTCGATCCAAAGCTGGATGCTGCGTTTATGTGCGCAATGACTTAACCTGCTCTCGTGCCCACGCTCTTAAATCATCCGAGTTTTCCACCATCTGGCTACGACTACAGAGTCACTCTCATACTAAATTTATCTGTGCTGTATACCTCTCACCTAACTTCTCTGATTATAAAAAATTCTTTGACTACTTAACTTCCAAAGTGGAGCACATTCTGACCCTCTTCCCTCTTTCAGATATATCTATTCTTGGAGACTTCAATGTTCTCCACAAGCTTTGGCTTTTATCTCCCTTCACTGACCATCCTGGTGAACTAGCCTACAACTTTGCTATCCTCCATGACCTAGAGCAATTGGTGCAACAGCCTACTCGTATTTCTGACCGTTTTGGAGATACGCCCAACATTCTTGATCTTTTCCTGACCATCTTCTTATCTTGTCACCCTTCCTGATCCTTCTGCTTATGCTGTCACCCTTTTTTTTCCGTTGGGCTCCTCCGATCACAATCTCATATCTTTATCTTGTCCTATCACTACAATCCCTCCACAGGATCCCCCTAAGCGAAGGTGCCTCTGGCGTTTTGCTTCTGCTAGTTGGGGGGACCTGAGGAGGTATTTTGCTGATTTTCCTTGGAATGACTACTGCTTCCGTGTCAGAGACCCGTTTTTGTGTGCTGAGGTTTGTGTACAGAGGTGATAGTGTCTGGCATGGAGGCATACATTCCTCACTCTTTTTCTCATCCTAAACCTTCTAAACCTTGGTTTAACACAGCTTGTTCTCGTGCTATACATGATAGAGTGGCCCACAAAAGGTACTTAAGCTTTCCATCACCAGAATCTCATGCACTTTATATTTCTGCCCGGAACAATGCCAAGTCTGTTCTCCAACTAGCCAAAAACTCCTTCATTAACAGAAAATGTCAAAACCTTTTAAGATCTAACTCCCTTCGTGATTTCTGGCATCTAGCCAAAAATATCTCTAATAACTTTGCTTCTTCTTCTTTTCCTACTCTATTTCAACCAGATGGCACCACTGCTATCACATCTATTTCTAATGCTGAACTCTTTGCTCAAACCTTTGCTAAAAACTCCTCCACCCTCTGACTACTTCATGCCACCTATTAAAATTCTTCGCAATGATGTTTTCCATGCCCTGGCTAGCCTAAACCCTCGGAAGGTTTATGGACCTGAGGGGGTCCCTCCTATTTTTCTCCGAAATTGTGCCTCTGTGCTTGCACCTTGCCTAGTCAAACTCTTTCAGCTCTGTCTCTCAACATCTACCTTTCCTTCTTGCTGGAAGTTTGCCTACATTCAACCTGTTACTAAAAAGGGTGACCGTTCTAATCCCTCAAACTACCGTCCTATTGCTTTAATTTCCTCCCTATCTAAAGTTTTTGAATCTATCCTCAAAAGGAAGATTCTTAAACATCTATCACTATCTATCACTTCACAACCTTCTATCTGATCGCCAGTATGGGCTCCGTCAAGGGCGCTCTACTGGTAATCTTCTGGCTTTCCTTACTGAGTCTTTATCATCCTCTTTTAGAGATTTTGGTGAAAATTTTGCTGTTGCCTTGGACATATTAAAAGCTTTTGATAGAGTCTGGCACAAAGCTTTGATTTCCAAACTACCCTCCTACGGTTTCTATCATTCTCTCTTTAACTTCATCTCAAGTTTCCTTTCTGACCGTTCTATTGCTGCTGTGGTAGACGGTCACTGTTCTTCTCCTAGATCTATTAACAGTGGTGTTCCTCAGGGTTCTGTCCTGTCACCCACACTCTTCTTATTATTCATTAATGATCTTCTAAACCAAACTTCTTGTCCTATCCACTCCTACGCTGATGATACCACCCTGCACTTTTCCACGTCTTTTCATAGACGTCCAACCCTTCAGGAGGTAAACATATCACGCAGGGAAGCCACAGAACGCGTGACTTCTGATCTTTCAAGAATTTCTGATTGGGGCAGAGCAAACTTGGTATTGTTCAATGCCTCAAAAACTCAATTCCTCCATCTATCAATTCAACACAACCTTCCAGACAACTATCCTCTCTTTTTCAATGACACTCAACTGTCCCCCTCTTCTACACTGAACATCCTCGGTCTGTCCTTTACTTATAATCTGAACTGGAAACTTCACGTCTCATCTCTAGCTAAAACAGCTTCTATGAAGTTAGGTGCTATGAGACGTCTCCGCCAGTTTTTCTCACCCCACCAGCTGCTAACTCTGTACAAGGGCCTTATCTATCCATGTATGGAGTATGCTTCACATGTCTGGGGGGGTTCCACTCATACTGCTCTTCTAGACAGGGTGGAATCAAAAGCTATTCGTCTCATCAACTCCTCTCCTCTAACTGACTGTCTTCAGCCTCTCTCTCACCGCTGCAGTGTTGCATCTCTAGCTGTCTTCTACCGCTATTTTCATGCTAACTGCTCTTCTGATCTTGCTAACTGCATGCCTCCCCTCCTTCCACGGCCTCCCTGCACAAGACTTTCTTCTTTCTCTCACCCCTATTCTGTCCACCTCTCTAACGCAAGAGTTAACCAGTATTCTCAATCATTCATCCCTTTCTCTGGTAAACTCTGGAACTCCCTGCCTGCTTCTGTATTTCCACCTTCCTATGACTTGAATTCGTTCAAAAGGGAGGTTTCAAGACACTTATTCATCAATTTTTGACCACTGCTTTGACCCTTTTATGGGACTGGCATTTCAGTGGGCATTTTTTTTATTAGATTTTTGTTGCCCTTGGCCAGTGTCCTTCCTATATATATAAAAAAAAAAATAAAAATATTGCGAAAATTTTTTTTTTTTTTTCAGTTTTTGAACTTCTTATGTACCAAAACGTAAATGGCATACAAAACAAACTTTATGAAACGCTAAAATGCATGCAAAGTACCACATGTGGAAACAAAAAGACATTACGAGAAACACGTATTACTCCTATGAGAGTTTTTCAGCTTCTTAGGTAACAAAACGCTAAAAGGCACGAATAGTATGTTATATTGAGAAACAGAACCACTTTACCAAACACGTGTATTTTGAGTGTATTTAACATTGTTAGGTACTAAAAAGAAAAAAAATGCATGCAAAGCACCCTCTATGGGGAAAGGAAACTAGATTTTAAGAGACGAGTCTTTTGAGTGTAAGTGTGTAAGGCACCAAAACGCTTAAAAGCATCTAAAACACCCTATATGGAAAGAAAAAGAAAATTACCAAAATAGTGTATTTTCATTGTTTTTGAACTACTTACGTACCAAACCGCTAAAACGCATGAAGATCACTCTATATAGAGTAAGACAATAACATTACCAAAAACAGGTATTTTGTATGTTTTTTTTTTTTTTTTTAGCTTGTTATGTACAAAAACGTCAAAAAACGTACTTCTATATGAGGAACCGAAAAGACATTACAAGAAACGTCCATTATGAGTGTTTTTGAGCTTCTTAGGTACTAAAACACGAAAACGCATGAGTAACACTCTATATGTAAAAAAAATAATAAAAGGAAAACAGAACATTACCAGAACCGTGTAATTTAAGTGTATTTCACTTTGTTAGATACCAAAATGCTAAAAAGCATGCAAAGAACACGTTTTTTGGTCATGTTCTGTTTCTTTTTATAGAGTGTTGTTCATGCGTTTTAGCCTTTTGATACCTAAGAACCTCTAAAACACTTTTAATACACGTTTCTCGTGATGTGTTTTCGTTGCCCTATCTAAGGTACTTTCTATGTATTTTGGTGTTTATTTATCTATGTAACAATCTCAACAGAAATAATATTCTTTTTTTTTCATAAAGGGCGTTTTACACGCATTTTAGCATTTTGGTATGTAAGGCGAAAAAAAAAAAAACTAAAAAGACACTTTCTTGGTATTTTTTCCCTCAAAAGATACAATTTTTTTTGGGGGGGATATCTTGTATCCTTACCCCTTATAGGATGCTTTGCAAAATACCCTTTATAGAGGGACACAATAACTTTACCAAAAACGTGTATTTTCAGTGTTTATGAGCTTGTTACGTACGAAATCGCTACAAAGGAACATTACGAGAGATGTGTATTTTGAGTGTTTTTGAGCTTCTTAGGCACCAAAACGCTAAAACGTGTAAATAGCACTATGTGGAGAAACAGAACAACATTACAAAAATATGTATTTTTAGTGTTTTCACATAGCTAGAAAAAAAAAAAAACGCCAAAAAACAAGCATAACATCCTCTATGTTGAAATAAAACGACATTACAAGAAACGTATCTTATAATTATTTTTGTTCTTGTTAGACAACAAAACGCGAAAAAAGTATGGAAAGTACGATATATTGGAAAACAAAACATTATCAAAAACGTTCCTTTTCAATGTTTTTGAGGTACTTACCTACCAAAACGCTAAAACGGATATAAAACCCTCTTCATTGAGACACAGAGTAACATTACCAAAACAAGTATTTTGGGTGTTTATGAGCTTATTACGTACATAAACGCTAAAATGCATGCAAAGTGCCCGGTATGGGAAAACGTAAGAACATTACGAGAAACGTGTATAAGCAGTGTTTTTGAGGTTCTTAGGTAGCAAAACGCGAGAATGCGTTGAATAAACCTCTATGTGGAGAATTAGAACATTACCAAAAACGTGTATTTTGAGTGTTTTTTACATTGTTAGATACCAAACTGACAAAACGCATGCAAAGCACTCTATATATGAAAAGGAAGCGACATTACCAGAAACGTGTTTTTTTTTTCTTTTTAGCGTTTTATGCACCAAAACAATAAAAATGCTTGGAAAGTGTCTTACAAAACAACATTACAAAAAAGGTGTCTTTTGTGTGTTTTTGACTTTCTTACGTACCAAAACGGTAAAATTCATGCAAAACACTCATTATGGAGAAACAGAATACCATTACCAAAAATGTGTATTACGATGATTTTTCAGATTGTTACAATAATATTGCATTATTAATACACACGTATTATGAATTATTAAACCTTAGCTAACAAAATTCTCAACAACACTCTATATGTAGAAACAGAACAACATTACTAAAAACGTGTGTTATGAGTGTTAGTAGCATTGGTATGTACAAAAACGCGAAAATTCATGCAAATTATCGCATATGGAATAACGAAAAGGCATTACGAAAAAATATATATATGTATTATGAGAGCTTTTGAGCTTTTTAGGTTCCAAAACGCAAAAACACTTTAATAGCATTATATATGAAAAAAAACAGAACATTACCAAAAAACGTGTATTTTGAGTGTTTTTTGCATTGTTAGGTACCAAAGTGCCAAAATACATGCAAAGCACCCCATATGGGGAAAATAAACGATATTTCCAGAAACATCTCTTTTGAGTGTATATGAGCTTGTTAAGCACCAAAACGCTAAAATGCATAGAAATCAATCTGAATGGGAATACCAAACAATTTTACAAAAAACGTATCCTTTGAGTGTTTTTAGCTTCTTACGTAGTGAAATGCTAAAACGCATGCAAAACACTTTATGGAGAAAGAATAGCATTACCTAAAAGAAGTGTTTTCAACCTTTTTAGCTTCTTACATACAAAAACGATAAAATGCATGGAAAGAACCCTATTTGAGGTAATGAAAAAATCATTGCTAGAGATATGTATTATGAGTGCTTTGGATCGTCTTAGGTACTAAAACGCTAAAGCGCATGAATAGCACTCTATCTCGGATAGAGAACAACATTATCAAATGTTTTTTAACATTCTTAAATACCGAAACGCCGAAAAGCATGCAAAGCACCCTCAATTGTGAACTGAAATTTCGTTTACATAAACATGTCTTTTTGAATGTCCTTTGAAGGCACGAAAACACTAAAAAGCATGGAAAAAACTCAATATGAGAAAAAAAAAATACTAAAACGTGTCTTTTGAGTGTTTTTTAGGTACTTACGTACCGAAACGCTAAAACACTTGCAAAACACCTTTCATAGGGAAACAATAACAACTTTAATAAAAACGTGCATTTTTTTTTTTTTTTTTGCTTGTTACGTAAAAAACCGCAAATATGTATTAAAAGTGCACTTCATCGTGAAAATAAAGAACATTACGAGAGACGTGTATTTTTAGTGTTTTTGAGCTTCTTTTTGAGCTATGTACCAAAACGCTGAAACACATGAATAACACTCAATACGGAGAAACAGATTAAGAATACAAAAAAAAAAAAAACTGTATTTTGTGTGTTTTTAACATCATTAGATAACAAAACGCCAAAAAGCATATAAGGCAACCTCTACGGTTGCCTTGCATGCTACTCTATGACTTTACAGGAAACGTATCCTATAAGTGTTTTGTGCATGTTTGACAATAAAACGCTAAAAAGCATCGAAAGCACCCGATATGGGAAAACAAAATAACATTACCAAAAAACGTTCCAATTGAGTGTTTTTGGGCTACCTAACTAACAAAACCCTAAAACGCATGCAAAACCCCTTTATTGAGATACAGAGTAACATTACCAAAAACAAGTATTTTAAGTGTTTTCAGCTTGCAAAGTACACAACATCGCGAAACTAAAGAACATTACGAGAAACGTGTATTTTTAATATTTTTGAGCTTCTTAGGTACCAAAACACTGAAACGCACGAATAACACTCTATACGGAGAAACAGAATAACAATACAAAAATGAAACAGGGGAAGAATGGGGAAACAAGAGTCTCCTACGAATAACTTGTTTTAGGAGTGTTTTTGAGCTTCTTAGTACCAAAAAAAAAAAAGAGCAAAAAAGCATTGAACAACACATCATATAGATAAACAACAATATTACCAAAAACGTGTATTTTGAGTGCTTTTTTTTTTTTTTTTTTTTTTACACTGTTAAGTACCAAACCGCCAAAATGCACAACGACATTGAAGTTGAACATTGTTGACATTGAAATGAAACGACATTGAGTGAAACGTATCTTTTGAGTATTTTTTGTATGTTACACAGCAAAACTCTAAAAATCTTGGAAAGCATTCTATATGGGAAAACAAAAAAAAAGTCTTTTGATTTTTTTTTTTTTTGTAGCTGCATATGTACCAAAATACTAAAACGCACGGAAAACACCCTTTGTGGAGACACAAAGTAACATTACCAAGTATTTTTACTTAAGAAAATATTACAAGTGTTTTTAATGTTTTTGAGCTTGTTGCGTACATAAACGTCAAAATGCATGCAAACAACCTATATGGGGAGACAAAATGACATTACGAGAAACGTATATTAAGAATAATTTTGAGCTTTCTCAAGAACCAAAACGCTAAAAAGCATGAATAGCTCTTTACATGGACAAATAGAGCAACACTACCAAAAAACATGTATTTTGAGTGCATTTCCCATTGTCATATACCAAAATGTCAAAATGTATGTAAAGCACCTTATATGGAGAGAGGAAACGACATTTTAGGAAACGTGTTTGTTGAGTGATTATGGCATGTTAAGATACCAAAAAGCTAGATAGCATTGAAAGTATCTTATGTGGAAGAACACTACATCATTATCAAATTCTTCTCTTTTCGATGTTTTTAAGCTACTTACGTACCAAAAAGCTAAAACGCAGGCAAAACACCCTTTATGGAAAAACAGTATAAGTTTACCAAAAAAAACGGTATTTTCAGAAGTTTTGAGCTTGTTACGTACAAAAATTCTAAAATGCATGGAAAGTACTCTATATGAGGAAAGAAAATAATATTAAGAGAAACGTGTGTAATGAGAGTTATTAAGCTTCTTAGGTACCAAAACGTTAAAAGGCATCAGTAGCATTCTGTATAGCGAAATAAAACTTCATTACCAAAGACGTGTATTTTGAATGTTTTTCCCATTGTTAGTTATCAAACTCCAAAATGCATGGAAAGTCACCTACATGGGGAAAGGAAACGGCATTAACAGAAACGTGTCTTTTGTGATTTCATTAAGTGTGTTAAACTTAAATTTGTATTAAGTGTGATAAGACACGATAAACGTTAAAAAGCATAGATACCATCCTGTATGGAAAAATAAAACAGTATTAGGAAAAACGTGTCTTTTGAGTGTTTTTGAACCACTTATGTACGAAAACGCTAAAACGCATGCAAAACACCTTTTATAGTGAAACAAAATAACGTAACCCAAAAAGAAGTATTTTGAGTGTTTTTCACTTTGTACCAAAACGTCAAAAAAGCATACAAAACAGCTTATATTGGGATACTAAATGAGATTTCCAGAAACATTTCTTTTGAGAGTTTATGAACGCGCTAGGAAGTAAAATACTAAAAAGCATGAAAAACGCCTTATAAGTAAAAACAAAATAACTTCAACAAAAATGTTTCTTTTAAGTGTTTTGCGCTACATATCAAAACGCTAAAACGTATGTAAAACGCCCTTCATGGAAAAACGGTATATTTCTACTAAAAACGTGTATTTGGAGTGTTTTTGAGCTTGTTACGTAGAAAAATGCCAAAAATGCGTGGAATGTACTTTATATAGGGAAAGGAGAAGACATTACGAGAAACTTGTGTTAAGAGAGCTTTTGAGCTTCTCAGGTACCAAAACGCTAAAAAGCATGAATAGCACTTCTCATGGAGGAGCAACAACAAAAAAAAAAAGGTATATTTTGAATGTGTTTCACATTGTTAGATACCAAAACGCCAAAATGCATAGAAAGCATCCCGTATGGAGAAAGAAAACGAAATTTCCAGAAACGTGTCTTTCGAGTGTTGGCAAGCGTGCTAGGCATCGAAACGCTAAAAAGCATGAAAAGCACCCTATATGGGAAAACAAAAGAACATTACTAAAAACGTCTCTTTCCAGTGTTTTGAGTTATTTACGTAAGAAAACGCTAAAACGCATGTATCTCTATGGAAAACAAAATAAATACCATAAACAATAATTTTGAATGTTTTTGAGCATGTTACTTACAAAAGGCCAAAATATTTCAAACTACTTTAAATGCGGAAACGAAAAAAAAAAAAACGAAAAACGCGTATTACGAGTGTTTTTGAGCTTATTAGGTACCAAAACATTCATATGCATGCATGTTTCTCCATTTGGAGAAACAGAAAAAAAATATTACCAAAACATGTATTTTACGTGTATTTCACATTGTTAGTTTCTTTCGAGTGTTTTCGAGCTACTTACATACCAAAACGCTATAACGCATGCAAAACACCTTTTATGTAGAAACAGAATAACATTATCAAAAACAGTTTTGATATTTTTTTTAGCTTGTTACGTAGACAAACGCCAAAATGCATGCAAAGTACCCTCTATGGAGAAACGAGAAAAAGAAAAAAAAAAAAGTTACCAGAAACGTGTATTAGCAATGGTTTTGAGCTTCTTGGACACCAAAACGCTAAAACGCATAAATACCACTCAATATGGAGAAACAGTACAACTTTAACAAGAATGTGTATTTTGAGTGTATTTCACTTTGGTAGGTACCAAAACGCCAAACTGAATGCAAAGGACCCTTTATGGGGGAAAGGAAGTGAGATTTCCAGAAACGTGTCTTTTTAGTATTTATGAGCGTGCTAGGTTCTAAAACGCTAAAAGGCATGGACAAAACATAAGCAATTTAACACGGGATTAGCGATCCTACAATTCCCCTTTCAGTGTTTTTGAGTTACTTACGCACCAAAACGTAAAATCGCATGCAAAAACATCTATAATGGAGAAACAGAATAACATTACCAAAAACAAGTATTTTGAATATTTTTTTTTATGCTCATTGCGTACTTTCGAGAAAAGTGTATTATCAGTGGTCTTGAGCTCCTTAGATACTAAAACGCTAAAACGCATAAATAGCACTCTATATGGAGAAACAGAACAATATTACCAAGAGGATGTATTTAGAGTGTATTTCACATTGTTAGGTACCAAAACGCCAAATTCAAAGCAAAGCACACTATATGGGAAAGGAAACGAGATTTCCAGAGACTTGTCTTTTTAGTGTTTATAAGAGTGATAGGCATCAAAACACTAAAAAAAAAGCATGGAAAGCACCGTATATGAGAAAACAAAAACATTGCCAAAAATGTCTCTTTTTCAATGTTTTTGGGTTACCTACGTATCAAAACGCTAAAACGCAGGCAAAACACTCTATATGGAGAAGCAGAATAACATTACCACGAACAATTATTTTGAGTATTTTTGAGCTTGTTACTTAAAAAAAACGCCAAAATGCATGCAAAGTTCCCTATATAGGGAAGCGATACCATATTACGAGGAATGTGTATTATGAGTGTTTTTTTTTTTCTTTTTTTTGTTTCTTAGGTAATAAATTATGTACAAAATTGCCAAAATGTATTCAAAATACCCTATATTGCTAAACAAAACGCCATTATAAGGAACTTGTCGTATGAGTGTTTTTGAGCTTCGTAGGTACAAAGATGCTAAAACTCTTTATGAAGAAACAGAACAATATTACCAAAAATGTGTATTTTGGATGTATTTCACATTGTTAGCTCCCATAACACGAAACTACATGCAAAGCTCTCTATATGAGAAAACGAAAGGAGATTTCAAAAAATGTGTCTTTTGAATGTTTGTGAGCGTGCTAGGCATGAAAACGATAAAAAGCATGGAAAGTACCTTATATGGGAAATGGAGAAAAAGAAAAAAAACATTACTAAAAACGTCTCTTTTCAGTATTTTGAGCTACTTACGTAACAAAATGTTTAAAGGCATGCAACCCTGTATAGAAAGCAGAATAACTACCAATAAAACAAGCATTTTGAGAGTTTTTGAGCATGTTACGTAAAAAAAATGCAAAATAATGTGAACAACTTTACATGTCGGAAAAAAAAATATTACAAGAAATATTTATTATTAGGTACGAAAGCACTAAAATACATGAACAGAATTCCTTACGAAAAAGAAAAAAAAAAACAGAAAAAAATACAGAAAACGTGCATTTTGAGTGCATTTCACATTCTTAGTTGCCATAACCCAATATGAAAGCAAACCAATCTATAAGATGAAAGAAAACGGCATTTACAGTAGCGTGCCTTTTAAGTGTTTGTAAGGTTGTTAGGCACAAAAAACCTAAAACCCATGAAAAATATGCTATATTGGAAAAGAACGCAATATTACCAAAAATGTGTCATTTTGTGTTTTTGGAGCTATTTAGGCATCAACACGTTAACACGTAAGCAAAACACACAAATAGAGAAACAATAACATTACAAAAAAAAAAAAAGTATATTGAGTGTTTTCATACTTGTTATGTGCAAAAACCTCAAAATGCTTGGAAAATGCCCTGTATGGGGAAATAAAAAGACATTACGAGAATCTTGTATTATGAGCGTTTTTGAGCTTCATTGGTGTCAAAATGCTAAAACGCATAAATATCACTCTATATGAAGAAACAGAACAACATTAACAAAAACGTATATATTGAGTATAGTTCACATTGTCAGGTACCAAAACGACAAAATGCATGCAAAGCACCCTATCTGGGATAAGGAAACGAGGTTTCCCATACAAAAAAAAAGTGTCTCAGCGTTTATGAGCGTGTTAGGCACGAAAATGCAAAAAGAGAAAAAGAAAAAAACTCTATATGGGAAAAGAAAATATATGGGTATAAGAACTCTATATGGGGTAACGAAAGAACATTATGAGAAACATTATGAGTGCTTTAAAGCTTCTTAGGCACAAAAAACGTTAAAACGCAGATATACCATACAGTATGAAGAAACGAACATTAGCAAAAATGTGTTTTTTCAGTATATTTCACATTCTTAGGTACCAAAATGTCAAAATGCATGCAAAAGCCCTTCATAATGGGAAACCAAAGGAAATTTCCAGAAACGTTTCTTTTGAGTGTTTATAAGCGATTTATGTATCGAAACGATATATTTGAAAAGGAAACGAGATTCCCAGAAACGTGTCTTTTCAGTGTTTGTATGAGTGCTAGCCACAAAAACGCTAAAGAGCATGGAAATCACCTTATATGGAATACAAAACTACATTACGAGAAACTTGTCTTTTGGGTGTTTTTTTTTTTTAGCTTTTTCCGTACCAAAACGATAAAACGCATGCAAAATACCCTTATAAAAGAAAAGAAAAAGTATTTTGAGTGTTCTGAGTTTGTAACGTAGGAAAACGACAAAATGCATGCAAAATAACCTGTATGGGTTAACGAAAGAACATTATGAGAAACGTGTTTTATGAGTGCTTTTCAACTTCTTAGATAAAAAAAACCGCGAAAATACCTAAATATCCCTCTATATTAAGGAACAGAACAACATTACCAAAAACGTGTATTTTGAGTGTTTTTTTCACATTCTTAGGTACCAAAAAGCTAAAAACGCATGCAAAATCCCCTATATGAGCAAACGAAACCAAATTTCCAGAAACTTGATTTTTGGGGAATTTATGAGCGTTCTAGCTATCAAAACGCTTAAAAGCATGGAAATCAACCTATATTGGAATACGAATGAACATTACCAAAAATGTATATTTTGAGAGTCTTTCACATTGTTAGGTACCAAATTGGCAAAATGCATGCAGAACCCAAAATATGAGGAAATAAAACGAAATTTACAGAAACGTTTTTTTTTTTCAGTATTTATGAGCTTGTTAGACACAAAAACACTAAAAAGCATGGAAAGCATTTTATACAGGAAAAAAAAAAAAACATTAACAAAAACTTTTTTTTCAGGTGTTTTGAGCTACTTCCTTAACAAAACGCTAAAACACATGTAAACATGCGGGAAAGAGAATAACTAACAAAAACAATTATTTTGAGGGCTTTTGAGTTTGTTATGAACAGATACGCCAAAATACTGCAAACTACCCTATATGAGGAATAGAAAAAAAAAAAAAAACGAAAAACATGTATTATGAGTTTATTTCAGCTTCTTAATTACCAAAACCCTAAAACTCATGAATAGCACTCTATATGCAGAAATAGAATAACATTACCAAAACGCCAAAATGCAGTCAAAGCATCATATATGGGGTAAGGAAACAAGATTTCCAAAGAATAAATGTGTCTTTTGAGTGTTTATGACTGTAATAGGCATCAAAACACTATAAATTATACAAAATACTCGACATTGTTAGGCACCAAAGCGGTAAAAAGCATGGAAATCACCCTTCATGGGAATATAAAACGGCATTACGCAAAACGTGTCTATCGAGTGTTTTAGAAATTCTTATGTTTGAAAATGCTAAAGCGCATGCAAAAATATATGTTATGGAGAAACAAAATAATATTACCAAAATCAAGATTTTTTTTCTAGTTTTTCAGCTTGTTACGTAGAAAAATGTCAAAAAGCATGGAAAGTACCCTTAATGCGGAAAAGAAAAGACATTACATGAAACGTGTATTATGAGCATTTTTCTGTTTTTTTTAGGTTTCAAAACGTTAAAACACATGAATAGCACTCTATATGGAGAAACAGAATAATATTGCCAAAAATGTGTATTTGCATGCAATGCACTTTCCATGGTAAAAGAGAATGAGATTTCCAGAAACGTGTCTCGAGTGTTTATGAGCGTGCTAGGCACCAAAGCGCTAAAAAGTATTAAAAGCACCTTCTATGGGAATAGAAAACAGCATTACCAAAAAGGTGTCTTTTGAGTGTTTTTCAGCTGCTTTGGTACCAAAACTCTAAAACGCATGAAAAAAAACCCTTTATGAATAAAAAATAATATTACCAAGAAGAAGTATTTTCAGTGTTTTAGGACTTGTTACGAAAAAAAAAAACTATATTCATGTAAAGTAACCTATGAGGAAAGGAAAGGTCATTACGAGACACTTTTATTATAAATGTTTATCAACTTTATAGGTTCCCAGACGCTAAAACGCATTAACATGTCTCTATATGGAGAAACAGAACCACATAACAAAAAAATATGAAAAAAAAACGATATATCCAGAAACGAGTCTTTTTGACTGGTTATGAGCGTGTTAGGCAAAACGCATGGAAAACCCCCTAAAAAGAAAAACAAAACAGTAATATATTGGGAAACTAAAAGACATTACGAGAATAGTGTATTATGGGAGTCTTGAGCCTCTAGATACTAAATGCTAAAACGCATGGCTAGCATATCTATATCGAGAAACAGAACAACATTGCCAAAAACGTGTATTTTGACTCTTTTTTCACATTATTATTATTATTATTAGTCCATGTAAAGCTCACTATAAGAGGAAACGAAACATTACTTTTCATTTCAGCGTTATTCAACTTATAATAAACCGAACGCTGAAACGCGTGCATCCACTCTGTGGCGAAAAGCAAAATAAAAACATTACGAAAACAAGTGTTTTTAATGTTTATTTATTTGTTTATTTATCTATTTATTTATTTATTTATTCTTTTTTTTGGGGGGGCATGTAACGTAGAAAAACGCAAAATGCAGGCAATATGGGAAAATGAAAGGACATTACCAGAGACGTGTATTATGAGCGTTTTTAAGTTATTTAAGTAATAATAATATTATTAAAAACGTTTATTTTCAGCGTATTTCACATGTTTTGATACCAAAACGCCAAAATGCATGCAAAGTACCTTATATGGCGAAGAGAAACGACAGTTCCAGAAATGTGTCTTTTGGGTGTTTATAAACGTGTTAGGCACCAAAACGCTCTAAGGCATGGAAAACTCTCTATATGAGGAAACAAAGAAATTTACAAAACACGTTTTTTGACCTACTTCCGTACTAAAACGCTAACATTCTTGCAAAAAACATACTTTAAGGAGAAAGAGAATAACTTTACCAAAAACAAGTATTATGAATGTTTTCAGCTTCTTTCGTACAAAAATGCATGGAAGGTACCCAATATGGGGAAACGAAAAGACATTATGAGAATTAAGCATTTTAAGTGTATTTGACCTTCTTAAGCACCAAAACTTTAAAGGTTATGAATAACATTCTATATGTAGTGAAGAACATTACCAAAAATTTGTATTTCGAGTATTTTCACAATGTTAGGTACCAAAACGCCAAAAAAACATATGGCGAAGCGAAACTACTTTACCAGAAAAGTGTCTTTTAATTTTACTAATTAATTAATTTTTTTTTTTTACGCCCCAAAAGGCTAAAATACATAGGAAGCACCATATATTAGGTACTAAAACTTAAAAACGCATGAATAGCACTGTATGTGGTAAGACAGAACATTACCGAAAACCTGTATTTTGACTGTTTTTCACATTATTAAATTCCAGTTTAATTATGAGTGTTTTCAATTTCTTGCTTACCAAAATACTTAAACGCATGCAAAACACCCTTTGTAGAAAAACAGATTAACATTATCAAAAACAAGTCTTTTAAGTGTTTTTGAGCTTGTTATATACAAAAACGCCAAAATGCATAAAAAAGAAAAAAAACATATATATGCAAAAGAAAGGACATTGACAGAGGTGTGTATTTTAAGTATCTTTGAGTTTCTTAGATACCAAAACGTTCATACGCATGAATAGCACGTGGTATGGAAAAAAAAAAAAACATTACCAAAAACGTGTATTTTAAGTGTTTTCACATTATTAGGTACAAAAATGCCAAAATTCACACAAAGCATCCTATATGTGGAAACAAAACGACTTTACCAGAAATCTGTTTTGAGTGTTTTTGAGCGTGTTAGCTACTAAAACGCTAAAAAGAATGGAATTCACCTTATATGAAAAAAAAATTAATAAATATTACGAAAAACGTATGTTTTGAGTGTTTTTCAACTTTTTACGTACCAAAACGTTAAAAAGTATCCAGAACAAACTTTATGGTGATATAGAATAACATTATTAAAGATAACTCTTTTAGTTTTTTTGTTTTTAATTGTTACGTAGAAAACGACAAAATGCAATTAAAGAACTCTATATGGTGAAACGAAAAGACATTACGAAAAATGTGAATTATAAGTGTTTTTTTTTTGTTTTATCTTTTTTGGTACTAAACGCGAAAACAGGTCAATACCACTCTATATGGAGAAAAAAAAATAAAATAGGAAAAACTTGTACTTTGAGTTTTCCTCACATTGTTAGGTATCAAAACGGCAAATTGCATAAAAAGCCTCCTTTATGGGGAAACGAAACGACATTCCAAAAAACATATGTTTTCAGTGTTTTTGTGCATGTTAGGCACCAAAACGCAAAATAAGCATGGAAAGCACCCTATATGGGGAATGAGCACAAAATTACCAAAAACGAGTGTTTTTGATTGTTTTTAGCTTCTTGCGTACCAAAAAAACACGTCAAAAACACCCTACATTGAGAAACAGAATCAAATTATCGAAACAAATATTTTGAGGGTTTTTGAGCTTGCTATGAAAAAAGACACCAAAATGTATGGAAAATATCTTACATGTAAATTAAATTGAGAAACGTGTATTATGAGTGTTTTTGAGCTTTTTAGTTACCGAAACAGCTAAAACCCAATAAGAGCACTCTATATTGAGATACATAACAAAAATACAAAAACTTTGTATCTTGAATGTATTTTAAGATACAAGATTTTGTATCTTGAATGTACTGAATGGTATCAAAACGCCTAAAATGCAAACATTTCCAGAAACATAGCTTTTAAGTGTTTATGATGTGTTAGGCACCAAAACACTAAAAAAAAAAAAAAAAAAAGCATGGAAAGCACCCTATTATGGGAAAAAGAAAAAACAACGTGTAAAAGACTCGTTTTTTGTATTTTTGTATTTTTTCAGCTTCCTACGTTCGAAAACGGTAAACGGATGCCAAAAAAAAAAACTTCAGAGAGAAACTGAACAAAAACACCTTTTTTTTTTTTATGGAGAAGACAAGTAATATTACCAGAAACAAAAATTTAGACTTTTTTTTTTACTTGGTACGTAGAAAAAATCCCAAAATGCATGCATGAAAATACCCTATACGGAAATAAAAAGACGTAAATAGAAGTGTAATATGAGTTTTTTTGAGGTTCTTAGGTACCAAATTCCTAAAACGCATGAATAGCACTCTACATGGAGAAACAGAAAAAAAAAATAAAAATAAATAAATAAATAACATTACAAAAAATGTATATTTTCAGATTATTTCACATTGCTAGGTACGAAAACGCAAAAAAATCATGCAGAGTATCCTATATAGGGAAAAGAAACGACATTTACAGATAAGTGTCTTAGGTATTTATGAGCGTGTTAGGTACCGAAACGCTAAAACGCATGGAAAGTACCCTATATAGGAATAAAAGAACTTTACAAAAAAACGTGTCTTTTCTATGTCTTTGAGCTACTTAAGTATTAAAACGCTAGGATAAATGCAAAACACACGTTATGAAGAAAGAAAATAACATTACCAAAAACAAATATTTTGAGTGTTTTTGAGATTCTTAGGTATTAAAACGCTAAAACGCATGAATAGCACTCTATATGGATAAATATAACATCATTTTATATTATATATTATATTATCTACTATATTATATAATATATATTATATATTATATTATATATTTCAGTTTCTTAGGTACCAAAACCGCAAAATGCACGCAAAGCACCCTATATGGGGGAAAGGAAACGAGATTTACAGAAAAGTTTTTTTTTAGCATTTATGAGCGTGCTAGGCGTCAAAACGCTAAAAAAAAAAAAAAAGCATGGAAAGCATACTATACGGAAATAGATAAATAAATGAATAAACAAACATTACCAAAGAAAGTCTCTTTTCAGTGTTTTCAGCTGCTTACTTACCAAGACGCTAAAACACATGAAAAAAAAAAAAAACTCCCATTATGGAGAAAGACAATAATATTTACGAAAAAAAAATAGGCATTTTGAACTTTTTACGTATAAAAACGCCAAAATGCATACAAAGTACTCTTTATCGGGAAAACAAAAGTTATTACTATAAATGTGTATTATGAGTAATTTTGAGCTTCATAGGTAACAAAACGCTTAAACGCATTAATAGCACTCAATATGGAGAAACAGAACATTACCAAAAACGTGTAATTTGAGTGTATTTCATATTATTAGGTACCAAACCGCAAAAATGAAGGCAAATGAAACGAGATTTTCAGAAACGTGTCTTTTGAGTGTTTATTATTGTTTTAAATACCGAAACGCTAAAAAAAAAAAAAATCAAACCATCTTATATGGGAATAGAAAAAAAAAATCGTCTTTTCAGTATTTTCAGCTTTTTACGTAGCAAAGCGCTAAAATGCATGGAAAACACCCTTTTGTGGAGAAACAGAATAACATTATCAAAACAAGTATTTTGAATGTTTTTGTGCTTGTTACGTAAAAAAGAAAAAAAAAAGCCGAAATGCATTCTACCCTTTATCAGTAAACGAAAAGAAAAGTATATTATGAGTGTTTTTTTGAGTTTCTTAGGTATCAAACCTCGAACACGCATGAAAAGCTCTCTATATGGAGAAACAGAACATTACTCAAAACGTGTAATTTGAGGATTTTTCACATTGTTAGGTACCAGAACGCCTAAATGCATGCAAAGCCCCTCGTATGTGGAAAAGAAGCAACATTCCAAGAAACTTACCTCTTAAGTGTTTTTGTGCATGTTAGGCACCAAAGCACTAAAATGCATGAAAAGTACACCATATTAGAATACAAAACATGTAAAAAAAAAAAAGTATCTTTTGAGTGTTTCTGAGCTTCTCACTTACCAAAACGCTAAAACGCATGCAAAACACCCTTTATGGAAAAACAGAATAACATAACAAAAAATGTGTTTTTTAGCTTATTAAGTACAGAAACGGCAAAATACATGTAAAGTACCCGATATGATGAAACAAAACGGTATCGCTGGAAACTTATTTTATGAGTGTTATTGACCTTCTTAGGTAACAAAACGATAAAAAAAACTTGAATAGCATTCTATCTGTAGAAACAGAACAACAATTAGGTTAGGTTAGGTTACGTTAGGATAGGTTAGGTTAGATTAGGCTAGGTTTAGGTTAGGTTAGGTTAAGTTAGGATAGGTTAGTTTAGGTTAGATTAGGTTAAGTTAGGTTTGAGTGTTTTTTTATTTACTTTTTTTATTTTATAAAATATTTTTATGTTACCTTTATTTTATAAATAATAAGGAGGAGCTGAAAAACTCAATATATACGTGTTTTGTAATGATGTTTGGTATTCCCATATACAGTGATTTCCATGCATTTTAGCGTTTTGGTGAAAAAAAAAAAAACGAGAAATGTGTTTATTAACGTGTTAAGGCACCAAAACGCATGAAAATCACTCTATATGAGAAAACAAAACAACATTACCAAAGAAATCTCTTTTCAATGTTTTTGAGCTACTTGCGTACCAAAACGCTAAACGCATGCAAAACACCCTTTCTCAAGAAACAATAATATTACCAAAAACAAATAATGTGATTGTTAATGTGTTTTTGCGTACAAAAACGACAAAATGCATGCAAAAGTACCCTATATGGTGAAGCGAAAAGACGTTACAAGATCCGCATATTATGAGTGTTTTTGATCTTCTTAGGTAAGAAAACGCTACAAAGCATGAATAGCACTCTATATTGAGAAACATAACAACATTACCAAAACCGAGTATTTTGAGTGTATCTCACATTGTTAGGTATCAAAAAGCCGAAATACATGCAAAAGCATGTGGGGAAAGAAAAGGAGATTTTCAGAAACGTGTCTTCTGAATGTTTACGAGCGTGGTAGGCACCAAAATGATAATAAGCATGGAAAGGACCCTATGTGGGAAAACTAAACAATATTAATAAAAACGTCTCTTTTCAGTGTATTTGAGATACTTACGTACGAAAACGATGAAACGCATTCAAAAGACATTTCATGGATAAACAGTATAATTTACTAAAAACGTGCATTTTGAGTGTTTTTTTTTTAGCTTTTTACGTAGAAAAATACCAATATGCATGCAAAGTACTTTGAAACAAAAGACATTATGAGAAAAGTGTGTTATGAGAGCTTTTGAGCTTCTTAGGTACCAAAATCCTAAAACGCATTAATAGCACTCTATATCGAGAAACAGAACATTACCAAAAAATTGTCATTTTGGTGTTTTGAGTGTGTTACGTACAAAAACGCCAAAATACATGTAAAGTACCTTAGATGGAAAACAAGCAGTTATTGACAAGAAGAGTGTATTAGAAGTGTTTCTGAACTTCTTAGGTACCAAGACACAAAAACGCGTAAAATTCACTCTATATGAAGAAACAGAACATTAGCAAAAACATGTCTTTTGAGTTTTTATCACCTATTTGAGTACCAAAACTCCAAGACGTATCCAAAGCACGTAATTACAAGAAAAAGAACAAAGTTATCAAAAACGTGTATCGTGAGTGAAATTGAGCTCATTAGATACCAAACCTTCACAATGCATGCAAATCACACAAAATAAGGAAACGAAAAGAAATTATGAGAAATATATATATATATATATATATATATATATATATATATATATATATATATATATATATATATATATATATATATATATATATATATATATATATATATATATATATATATATATATATATTTTTTTTTTTTTCATCTTGGTTACCAAATCGCAAAAGCGAGTGAAGAAGCATTCTTTAAGGAGAAGTAGAACATCACCAAAAACGTATATTTTGATTGCTTTACAAATTCTTAGCTACCAATACGCCAAAATCCATGAAAGCACTCATGTTAGGTACAATAACGGCAAACTGCGTGCATAGTGCCCTATTTGGTAAAAAAATATTGATTGCCAGAAACGTGTTTTATGAGTGTTATTGACCTTAAGTAACTAAACGCAAAAACGCGTGAATAGCACTGTATATGTAGAAACTGAATTATACATATATATATATATATATATATATATATATATATATATATATATATATATATATATATATATATATATATATATATATATATATATATATATATATATATATATATATATATATATATATATATATATATATATATATATATATATATATATATACATATATAAACTTGTGTTTTGAGTGTTTTTTTAGTGTTAGGTACCAAAATACCATAATGCATGCAAAGCTCTTTTTATAGACAATAGAAATAAGATTACCTGAAAGGTGCTTTTTTCACTGATTTACTGCGTTTTAGGCATCAGAACACTAAAATGATGGAAAGCATTGTATATTGGAAAACAAAACATTACCAAAAACCGTGCCTTTTTATTTTTTTGAGCTATTATGTACCAAAACGCTAACATGCATGCAAAACACCCATTAAGAAGAAACAATAACTTTACAAAAAAAAAAAGTGTATGTTCAGTGTTTTGAGCTCCTTTCGTAAAAAAAAATACGATAAAATGCATGTAAAGTATCCTATATTGAAAAGGAAACGATGTAGCAAGAAACGTGTGTTTTTTAACATCTTAGGTAACAAAGCGTTAAAACACGTGAAAACACTTTATATGGAGAAACAGAACAACATTGCCAAAAACGTCTGTTTTGAGGGTTTTTACATTGTTATGTACCAAAACGCCAAAATGAATGCAAAACACTCTATATGGGGAAATGAAAGAACATGACGAGGAACATGTATTGTGAGTGTTTTTTGAGCTTTTTAAGTACCAAAAGTCTAAAATGCGTCAATAGCACTTTATATGAAGGAAGAAAACAACATTACGAAAAACGTTTATTTTGAGTGTTTTTCACATTGTTATGTACCAAAGCAACGAAATGTATGCAAAGCATTCTATATGGGGAAACAAAATGACAATACCTGAAACATGTCTTTTGAGTCTTTTTTAACCTATTAGGCACCAAAATGCTAAAATACATGGAAAGCAATCAATATTGGACCACAAAAAAACATAAAGAAAAGCGTGTCTTTGGAGTGTTTTTCATTTTTTTTTTATGTACCAAAACACTTAAACGCATGGAAAACACCCTTTCTGGAAGAACAAAATAACATTACCAAAAGTATGCATTTCCAGTGTTTTTGAGTTTGTTAGGTACAAAAACAGGAAAATGCATTTAAAGAACCTTATGTGGTGAAACAAAGTAATATTACCGGAAACGTGGATTAAAAGTGTTTTTGACATTCTCAGGTAACAAAATGCTAAAAACGCGTGAATAGCACTTCATATGTATATAGCACTTCATCTGTTTTTAGTGTTTTAGGCACCAAAAACACTAAATTACATAGAAAGCACTCTATACTGGGATACAAAAGAACAATACAAAAAAATGTGTATTTTTTGGTGTTTTGTGTTTTTTAACTTCTTATGTA
Organism: Scylla paramamosain; assembly: GCF_035594125.1. Lineage (NCBI taxonomy): Eukaryota > Metazoa > Arthropoda > Malacostraca > Decapoda > Portunidae > Scylla > Scylla paramamosain. Next base: position 20,808,551 of record NC_087151.1, read on the forward strand.
TCAAAACGCTAAAAAGTAAGTAGTAGGGAAATTGCCAAGGGAGTTGCCCATCCTAAATTGGCATGCCATGGGAGTTCCCATGGAATAGGGACTCCCATGGCAATGCCAAATTAGGATGGGCGACCCCCATGACAATTTTCCGGAGGCCTCAGTGGCAATCCATTTCAGAATGGCGACCCTGGCTGTAAATTAACTCGGGGGGGAGAAGCGGATCATTCACGACGACGTCACCAGGGCCCATGTTAAGGAGGGGGGGGCGGGAAGGCGATGGCAGCGCTGACGGGAGAGGTGGGAGCGTGTGTCCTTATCCTTCAGCGGCTATGGAATGACTAAATCAATCAATGATGGTTTGTGGGAAATAATTGAATGGGAAGGGGGTGGGGGGACTGAACGCATCAGGCACGGCAGGCGGCTGGGATCACTGACAGCTACACGTTAGGGTCGCCATCACATGCGTGGTCTGGGAGACTCTGACGACATTGCCATGGAGGCCTCCCTTTCACTCGCGTGGATCCTGGACAGCTAGGGTGGTTTGAGTCTTGCCATCACATGTTCCCTCCAATATCTCAGTACATTCCATTGTCTCCACCACTCAATGGTCAAGGTTGACGGAAGGGAAGAGGGTGGGGGAGGTCTGAACGCGTCAGGAAAGTGGGTGGCAACGCCACCACGCAGCTGCCATGCGCTAGTCGCACAGGCGGGTCCTGGACGGCCTGGGTGGCGAGTCTTGCCATCACGTGTTCCGTCTGACATCTCAGTACATTCCAATGTCCTGCCTTTTCCAGATAGCCAAGGTCGTCGTGACTACCCACGTGGTTCCGTTACCTGCGATCTCTTTACCTTGGATTAAGGAGTTTTGGTGTGCTGACATCCTCTGGCATGTTAGGGGGCATATATTTTTTTTTTTTCAGTTTTCCTGCGACTTCTTCTTCACCTCCTGACCCTCATTGCTGCCTACAGGTGACTCATCTGACTGCCACGGCTGTGTTTCGGCAGACGGCAGCATCAGCGACTTCGGAGGTAGCGGTCACGATTGTTGCAGCGGCTGCCACTGTGGTTGTGGCTGCTGCTGCGACTGCTGCAACTCCTGTCCTGATGAGACATCAGGAGGTGGGCTTGCTGGCAGCGGTGACATGTCGTTATACCTAAAGATCAATTTCTTCTTTGCAGGCTCTGACATTCTCTCCACATTGACATCCTCATGGTGAGCGCGGCTTCGCTTACCCCCAACATCACCCAGGTAGATATCAAAGCGGAAAGAGATACTTTCTGTAACAGAAAAAAAAAAAAAAGATGAGAACAATGGAAAAGTTTGTTTTTCTCCCCTCCTCTTCTTATTCATGTAATTTACAATGGCGAAGGTGCGTGATGGCACGCAAGGTAATGGTATACTTACCCAAGGCGATAGCGAAGTGACACTTATCCGTCAGCATTTACCCCACATTGACCCCTTTCCCACACCCCGCCCCTTTTCCCTCATCTACCTTATTACCACTTTACAGATATTATGACATCTCGCTCGGTTGTCGGCCGGGCAAAACGTAGGCATGCAATGTGGCATTTTATGAAATATTACGTAAGCCATACGAGTAATTTTTTGTCATTATATAGATATTGATGCTTTTTGAAGCTGGTGTGAATAATGCACATTGCACGTTTTAAAGTATGCCAACTCAGTATAAGGCAAAAGAACATGCAATAAATGCCGCACATGAGGGAATTCAACCCCTGAAGTCGATAATTTAATGTGCTAATTTTCATATGTGGACAAGTTTGCATGAAATGATGTAAGACGGCAGGATATTATTTGGGATGTAAGTTACAGCTATCGTAATAGCCTATGGTCTGACTTTGAAAATTAAGATAAACAGTAATCTAGTGGCCATGGTCTTCGAGTCACTCAATGTATTTAGAATGAAAACGCATGGCTTCTCCTGTTTTCTGGAAAAATTTATCAGCTCTGTCACATGGCGTTGGTTGTGACAGCCTAAAAAATAAACTCAACTGCCCAAGATGTCTGCTAGACCGGCTTATATTTCACGTGTATTCATGACAACTTATGCGTGGACAATGCAGTGAACGTGACGATAATGATCAATTTCTATGACACCGGTAGTGTCGGTGAAAAACATGATGATGCGGTTATGATTACGTTCCTTAGCAAAAGACAGATTTATTCTTAGATTCCCTAATTTATCCAGAGGGATGGCATTGTGCACGTCCTCTTTCACAAAGTTAAGGAAACATACTGTCCGACCTTTATTAAAAGCATCAAATACTAGGGAATTACGCGTGTCCAATGCTAGTGACTCAAGGGTCGTGTAAAGTAATTTTGACGCGTGATGCGGGAAAGAGCTGCGAACGTTATAAATGGTCTCCCCATTCACAGTGATATGTACATGTGACAGATCAGCGTGATGAAAATATAAACCGTTCTTATCAATTATGCCTTGTAAGCTGTCCATATCAACTATTGCCATGGTCAAATTTTGAGGTATGATTTGCGCATAAGGTAATTCGGCAATCAAAGATTGGCGTTTAACACATGCGTCTTACTGAGTGTCCTATTGAAAGTGTATTGCATTGGATTTATAGTCAAGGAGTTATTTAATGATTCTAAGGCGGGTGGATGCAGCGTGATGTGGTCAACCCATAACTTAGCCATCTCGAGCTTAAATTTGAAACTGCTGGCGTCTTGGTGTGAATTAAGAATCCATGTTTTGTTAGCCAATTCTAATTGAATTCTCACATCGACAGAGTCAAGCAGGTAAGCGTCCAGAATTGATATATTCGAAAACAAAGGCGATATCATTGAAAGGCCGTGCGTTTTACAATCTTTTATCATTTATTTCTCATCTTTATTCCCCCCCGTGAATTTATTGATTGTGCCTTTTGATCCATCATAATCGCAGTGGTAGAAGGCGACGCGACCAATAGAGTCAATTTTATCCTGAGGGATTGTTGTAATTATTTTAATGAAGGCGTGATAGTTGAACAAAGAGGATGACTCCACAAGCTGTTCGTTAAAATAACAAGTGCAAGACTTAAACATCGTATTATTCAAGCCATTACTAAAAGCGATGTGATCGTCGTCGTCTAGTGGCGCGCCATCTGCCTTCGCTATGCTAACTCGCAATTCTAGAGACCGTGTTGATAGATCCAAAAATTGTCCTGGAATGCCAGGCAGTCTAAATTCAATGTAAGGGTCGTTAATTCCCGCATGATTATTAGCATTAGCGTCTAAATTAACGGGTAATGCGTCCAACTTTCGTCTCGCAGCGACTGCCGATTCATTGGTATGCAGGCGATTCACCTGCGGGAAGTTCTCACTCACAGCCGTCAGATAATTGCTCAGGGGGTGGAGGTCGCTCAGCCCTGCACATCCAGCCTGTAATGAGTCATCTTCGCGACTAAGCTAAATATTGAAGATATCTGCTTTATAGCATGTCTTTCTTTTCAGTTCCCTGGTTGGCTGTTTTCTCTTTTTTCTTTTCTCCGACTCCTACTTTCCTCTATTTCATTACTCATCCACCTCGAACTATCCTTTCACCCACACCCCTCACGGCGGCGACGCCTCTATTTCTTAATGATTTGCGAAGTTGTTTCCCCTCTAAAACATCTGTTAATAAATCTTTTCCCATTTGGTATGCTTCGGGTGACACAGTACGCATGAGAAAGGGAATTGCTCTTTTAGCAAAGCCGCTCAAAACGGAAAATATGCCACCACCTCTTCTTGAATGGGGTGGAATAAAAACCTGGATGTCGTCTAACCCCCCGCCTTTGCTTTGCGTAAAAAGCAAGTCATATTCCACTCAAGTGGGAGGTGTGAACGCTCTCGTCATGATGACCGCCATGTCACGAATAAGACACCGAGCATAATCACCGGCTTTTTATTTCTGTCTGATATGCAGTAAGAGTGTAATTGATTTACCCCTCCCAAAGTGAATGGGCCGGCCAACTTGATCCGCGAGTTGAATCGCAATCAAATCGATAATAGTTTTACTGAGCGATTTATATGCAGTCTGATGGAAATCTTTACCGCCAGCGGATTTCATACTAATGACTTCTAATAAGTTGACATTCTGACCACCATATATCGTCGGTGACACACAGTCCGTGTAAAATAGTGCGAAATCTATCCCCTCATCCATTCGAGGCGGGAAAGGGGCGGGAATGAAGGGGGAGTCGTTTTCGGCATATGGACTGTATAAATTATACTTGGCATACTAATCAAAGCCCAAGATGTGAGCCATCCTGGGTCCAAATTTCGCAGTCAAGTAGCAGAAATGGCCATTGTTCTCGCACTGTGGGGCATTCTGAAGGACGTGCTCCACCCTTCACATTTTTTCATTATAGTTAAAAAATTGATCACCCTCAAAATACCGGTCATACTCAGTCTTCATATTGCTTTTTAATTCTGCGGCCAATTCGATATTAATGACGTCAACCATATACCCAGTATCGCCCACCTCCATGCTCGTATGTATGTATGGAGTTTATACATGCGTGTTTCTTCGGTGTGGGTTATGGCCGAAATATCAATCCTGCAAGTATAATCACCCGCCACTAGACCCAAGAACTGTTCTGGATAAAAGCAGTTTATCAGACCTACTTCATAATCCTTATTTGGATCATCATCCCAATTAAGGAATACATTTATACTCGATTTGTCAAACACACATCAAATTTATTTCAAAATTTTACATGACATAGTTTATTCAGACTTCCTCACGAGAATAGTTTCAACTCCAAAAGGTTGAAGTCGCTTCGCCAGCCCTTCCACCATAGGCAGGTAATTATTCGTCCACTCATCCTGGCAGCGACCTCTGCAACCCACTCCTTCTGGGATGATAATCTGCTCCACTTCAGTGTTCGCCATGGCTATCAAGGCAATCTTTTTTCAGGCAATTCTGGAAGTGTTGACGTCAGTTCATGCTTGTATCCATCTTGAGTCCTTCCACGTAAAGCAAATCCTTCGATGTCGCAATTGCCTGTTGCACCTTCTCGTTACCCTCGACGGCCTCGCCCCAACCATACTGAGTCACGCAGGCCGCCAGGTGAGGGAGATTTACGCTTCCTGTGGGAGGCGAGTGGATAATGATACATCTTGGTTCATCTCTCGTGTCCGTCGTGGCCCAATGAAGCGAGTAGAGTCTCTTTCTAGCCGCATAAGTATTCTCGTATGGATAAATCGTTTTGAGGTCCCGCGCAATCCCACACGGTACGGTGGAGACCGCATTTACTGTGTAAGCAATATAACAGCGACAATCATGGAACGCGCTGTCGGTCAGCCTACCCTCGACCACCTTCATCTTGATGACTAATTGGAGGGTAGATCCACGCGTCAAACCCTCTGTGAGGGGAGTGAGGGGGAAATGTGGCATCGTGGACCTTTATTTGCACGTATTGGTCGATATTACACCTCTTGCATAGTAGAATTATTCATTCAAATTGACGCAGGTGTTATTTTTTTTCCTTTGTTGGTGGGAAGGGATGGAGGGTGGGGAACATATTATTTAATAGGGGATGTGGGTGATGGGACGAACCGTTTTGACCATAACCCTTATCAATTATCCATCCATAGGTCTGCACCCCTGATGCGCCTAACACGTGCACGTCAATGACTCATGCGTTATTGATTTACTTACTCGTTTACAGGGTAACACAGGGCCTTTTATTTTAATATGCTTCCCAGATGTCGCCGATCCCGCCGCCTATCAGTTTACTTTGTTGAGCTGTATTTTTGATGGCGCCCGCGGGGAGTTGCGCCAAGTGAAGTAGCATTGATAATAATGGACGCTCATCGGCTGAAATTTTTTTCACGTCCCCCTTTCTGTTGCCGAGTACTCGTATGAGATCAAACATGCTTATCCCCAAAAATGGCAGAAGTAAGTTACCATGATCATCCCGTGAAATCCCAGGTTTATCCTCCAATAATTTCAAGAGAGATAAACCGTATTCTCTAAAGGAAGGTGGAACAGCAACTCGAATTAAATCATCCAAGGGCGGATTGACAGGCGCGCGTCACGGCAGTGCCACAGTGGAGGCGACAGTGGTAGCGGTGGCCGGCGGCAGAAGTGAAGTTGTTTTTTTTTCTTGACTTGTTTTGTCGTGAATCGGTGCGGAGTTGCAACGTCGGCCAGTTTAAATTTACACCTCTCGACAACTGAGATGGGAACTAAATAATATTCCTTCATCTATGTAGTAAACTTGTAGTAAACACGGCTATAGGGAGTAACGCAGCCAATATGCTGCCACCTCGTTTGGAGATTAGAATGGCTTTTTTTTCTTGTACACGAGCGTCTTCTTCAAGGCTACAGTGCGAATATCACTCTTGAATTTTTTCCAGGCGGTTAATGATGGAATCATCGTCCGTCAGGCGTTTCTTCAAAAAAGTTGGCGAATATTTCCAAGATGCAATTGACTTCGTGCTTATTCAAACTCTCCAAGACCTGCTTCCGCAATTTAGGGGAGACGTGAGAGAGGAGGAAAACAAAATCCTTGTACTTCTATATCAATGGTTTTTCCTCATTCATTTCTTACTAAGTTGTCCGCATCTATCTAAATGTCAAATTTATCTGGACGAAATACTTTCTTTTACCTCGCTCGACCTTTGATCGTAATATATCGACCTGGTAATGTGTCGGAAGAGAGGAATTGATTAATTCTTCCTTGTAGAATGCACCAGTCATGTCCTCATCTACCAAATCCCTTATGTAATAAATAGGGATTTTATGTGAGTAATCCACATGACTTATCTTAAAAACCTCCTCAATATTGTTGACGGTATAACCCTTATTGAATTTAAATTGCGTTCGGGAACCACGTTGTAAGTGTACAATGTCTCCCAGGTGGTGGTGACAGGTGGTGGAGGTGGTGAACCTGGGCCGGTGTTTGGTTATCACCCAAACCGCAGTGTTGGGTGTGATTGTACGTGTTTATTAGGGTGGGCAAGACGTTAATATACATCAGTGTATTGTTATGTGTGAGATATTTATTTATTTTCGCCTTTATGGTTCGGATGACCCTTTCTGCCAAACTTGCCTTTGTTTCACGCGAGTAATTGGAATACAAGGTAATACCTTTCAAAGTTAGATATTTTTTCACTGCTTGATTATAAAATTCGGATCCCTGATCAGTAAAAAAGACGCGACACGCCTGTAAAACTTCCCGACTCCTAAAATTTTTTTTTTCAGCGCTTGCAGGCTACTGCGTTCAGATTTACTTGTCAGCGTTGCTACTTTCAAGTACCTGCTGGAAACGTCCAGGCAAAACATGATGTATCGAATGCCGCCACTGTGTCTGTGCAGCTTTGTAAAATCTGCCAAATCACAAGTTAAAATGACGGACGGTTTTAGGAGCGAGAATTTTTCATTGCGGAAAACGTTTCAGTGTCGGCTTGTGAGGCGTATAAGTGTGGACACCCTGCAAAATGACCTCACATCGCGGTGTGTTAGATTCTTATCGCTTTTCTTCCCCTCTCTGTAGAGTGTTTGCATGCCTCCTAAAGCCGCAGGATTCGTCATATCCCGATAAATTTCGTCCAAAACTGCGTTCATAGCAGATAGACTTTCTCACTGGGCGGCTCATCCACAATATTTGTGCGCAGTTGAATTTCTTTGGGTACGTTCGGGGATAAATCGCACCAAAAATAACCGTGATCTCGTCTAAGCACGACATTTTTATAAATTTCCATAAAGTGTTTGGCGTGCTCCTTTCCATAAAGTTACCTGCCCAGACATTCGATTTGATATATATCTCTGTTTTTCATAAGAATGTAATGCGAGGCATTTAAAGTTATCGTTCTAGCATACTTTCCGGGGAAAAAGACATTCTGCGCTATCATTATAACTGACAAATTTTTATGTCTCCCTTTGGTAAAGGCCTCTGCTATCGTTTGAGAATTGCCAGCCATGAGGAAATTGTCATCTAATATCAAAAGCGTGTGCGTTTGCGGATCGGCATATGGATTGTCATCATCCATCACGGGATCAATAATTTTCTCATGCACTTTGACCTTATCTTGAAAAGGAGAATTCTGCTCCAGCGAATGCAATGAGATGCCACAAATAATTCTGTTAAATCCATGCTGATATTTCTCTATAATTTTATTGCAGAGGTGTGTTTTGCCGGAATTTGTATAACCTGCGATAACTATGCGTGTAGGATATCTGAAGAGAATCAGCATCTCTTTGCTAAATGTCTTGTCCATGTTAAGTTCAGAGGGTCACTAAAAGACGCTTCGATATGTTTACAGTATTTATTGCTTAACCTTTATTTACATGGTCATATAGGTAACAGCATAACCAGCCTCCCCAGATACATCCTCATCCCTGCCCTCTAATTATGGCGTGGATCTCTCCCGACTCACGCTTCTTCCTCAACCTCCTCTTCCCTCTCCTTAACCTAAGTACAAATGTTCTTACATTACCTCCTTCTCCTCCTCTTCCTCCTCTTTCTCTTCCTCCTCCTTATCCCACATGGACAGTACAAATGTTCTTACATTACATGAACAATCCCTCTCATCCCCCTCCTTAACCACGTGGTCAATACAAATGTTCTTACATTACATGAATGGCAGCTGCTAGCCAACGTGGTCTCTCTCCACCCCTTAATTATGATGTGAATAATGTCGTGGAAAGTCTCTCCCGATCACGCCACAGTCCACTCATTATCCCATCCTCCCCCTCCCCCTCCTCCTCCTCCTCCTCCTACTCCACATCCTCTGCCACCTCCTCATCCATATCATTCTCCACATCTCTTTCCCGCTGATCATTGTCGGGGTGGTAATACGTGAAAGCGTTTGCCGTCAAAATGTGACAATGTACGCTTTCGCATGTGAGTGGTACAAATTTACCCTTTCACATTTCTAATATTATAGCAATCCACCATTCCACATGCGACATTATTAAGTGTTTCCGTATACTGCTGATGCAATATATTTTACTGATGGTGAGTTGGAATGCCTTTACCTCGAGATACTTGCTTGTCATCTTCCAACAGCAGCGAATACATCTTTGGTTTTAATAAGATTGCCTCTTTGATGAGCGTGGATCCGGTTTTAGATTTCAGCAAGCCTAGTTGACCCTTCCGCTCCCCATTAAAACACATGTCCTCTGAAGTAAAGTTACTGGTGTCAAGAAAATTTGCCAGGGGTCCATGTTTCAGTTCATCATTGAAGTTTGTAGGTATGTGTAGACTGAATATGAAACTGTCAGTATCTTCACAAGCTAATTTAGCTCTCTCCCCATAATTGGCTTTGATGACACGATACCATAAGTTGTACATATACTTCTCTGCCACTTCTAAAATATGGTATCCCAAGTAATTTGGCGGACTGATTTTAATCGTATTCTTACTGTTGACGCATATGACTCGGTCCTCGCCTAATTGGTGTACCCTTTTAAAGGATAGATTTCTTGCATACTTCAGGAGAGACTTTCTTTTTGTCACTAATTTCTGTTAGAGGCCATACTTCACTTCAGATAACATGGATCTGCCATAAACTGCGTTTGACATCAGTTTGCAAATGCGATTTTTAATGGTGCAGGTCTCATTTTTATGCTGAGTAACGTTCCTTTCTATGAAAGGTTTCAGGTATGGAGCCTGTCTAAAGCTATATATAGCATGGACACATTATATTTTGCAGTCCAAGTGAGAGTAAAAGTTGCAGCAATTCCAGACTGATGAGATGATCTTTCAGCCCCTTATGACTTGCCACGAGTTTACGATTTTTCCTCTCCAGCTTACGACCCTCAGCTTGTAACAGTCTTTTACTGTATGGCAAGATGTCATCTTCTGTAATATGTATGCAAAATGTCATCTTCTGTGTGCGAGGCACAGAGAGAACTCGTCCATGACCCGGGCCACGTCGGGGGAAACATCGCAGGTGTCAAAATGCAGCCAGTAACCGATGTCACCATCTGTCGCGTGATTCTGGATGCCAACTTCAAAAAAATCATCCATCTCTGACTGAGAAAGTTTTTTGATGTTGCCCATAGGCAGGGGGGGAACACATAACGGTTGCATATAATGAAATATAGTCCAGATAGAACACATAGGTTCCGGGTCCACCGTTGGGTTCGTGGTTTGACTGCAGGTGTGGTCTGACACAAGTTACAAAGCCTCCTCGTACATTTCTTTTGATCAGGTGATACATGTTAGGATCGTAAGGCGGATCAAATTGAACGCCTGTCGACTTTAAAAAAAGCGTCATAAGCATAAGAAGACAGTGACACATAATGTGCCACGTCCAGTCCATAAAATTCATGCAGGTATGATCTATATTTGAGATATGTGTCGGCTAATAACCCCACATCAATCTCACAATACAGTTTTATGTAATCACCTACAGTGTGACAGGATGCCATACTCCACACGCTTTCAGCGTGTTCATATTCTCCAGGTGACAGAGCCTTCTCCTTGAGCGTGTCATAAAATGCTTTGCGGGGTGGCAATTGCTGATCTTCTAAGCGGGCAAAGTCGGTGATGTACTCATAACAAAGAAACTGTTTTTGAGTCCAAATTACACGTGTTACATCCTCGGGGAGGTAATTCAGCATCTCCTGGGCGTAACGCGTGTCATAGCCCGCCTGCATGTGATTCTGAGCGAGATGACTGAAGCCGGCATTCATAATGGAAAGCATGTCCTGAAACTGCAATTCCTTAATCCTTACTTTCAGTAAATGCGATTCTGACTTGGCAAGGATGTCCACGTGTGACTATGGCAACTGAAGGTCTTTTATGATTAAGGAGACGTCAAAGCTCATATTATGCGCCAGAGAAATGAGATATTTCCTCATTTCACGACACTGGAGGTTGCATCGTGCGCACAATGCCCCCTTGTAATTATTTTGTGGTAATGAGTGGTCGTGATGTTTATGAGGTGGGGTTTTCACATTAAAGGGTTGACGGCAGAGTTCGCAGTGGCGCTGACGTTAGAAGTGGACTTCATCCTCTGCAGACATGCTAATTGGATAGCTAACTACACTTTCCTTGATGATTCGGCAAGCTTTGGATAGACTATCAATGAAATTATTCACGGGATCTTCGCCGAAATAACTTCTCTTTTCCACGGCATCTCCATGCCTATTGATGATGAGATACGAGTATCCAGTTGGCTCATGTTCAGCTGTCACAGCTCTATTCTCCTTAGGTTTTATCATAGTTTCAAAATAAGAAAAATGCTAAGTAGGCAGGCTGATAGGTGTAGGCAAAATTTTTTAATTTTACTTTTTCAGCATCACCTGGAAAAAGAAGAGTTTGAGTGAAGTCGCAATGGCATTCGTAATCGCTCAAACTGACAGACATTTGAACTGAGCTGAAACATATTTTGCAAAACTGATGAACCTCTAGGGTGGGAGAGCTACTCGACAATTTCTGGTGCAGCTTCTCCACATCTTTAATGAGCGTCATATGTCTTCCGCCTAGAAAAAATATGTATTATAAATGTTTTGGAATTTGCTAGGTAATAAAACGTCAAAATGAATGCAAAGCACACTATATTTCAAAATAAAATAACATTACCGAAAAACGTGGGTTTTGATGATTTTCAACTGTTTACGTGCCGAAACGCTAAAACGCATTCAAAACATAAGATTCATTTATGGAGAAATCGAACAACTTCATTTTAAATGTATTTTTAGTGATTTTTGAGCTTGTTAGGTAACAAAACCCCAAAATGCAAGCAAAACACTCTATATACAATAATGAGATGACAGGTCCAGAAACGTTTCATTTGCGTATTTTTGAGCATATCAGCCACGAAAACACTAAAAAGCATGGAAAACACCCGATATAAGAAAATTAAAGAATATTACCAAAATCGTGTATTTTGACGGTTATTAAGCTTGTAACATACCAAAACTCTAAAATGGAAGCAAAAATACACTTCCTGGTGAAAAAGAACATTACAAAAAACGGATGTTTTGAGTCTGTTTGAGTTTATCAAAACGCCAAAACACATGGAAATATGCTAATATGTGGATACAATGATAATATTACAAACGTATTTGACAAGAGTTTTTAAGGTTCACTGGTGCTGAAACGCTAAAACATATTAATATTACTTTATGTTTAGTAACAGAATGTAATTAACAAAAATGTGCATTATGAGTCTTATTTACTGTGTTAGGCACCAAAACGACAAAATGCATAAAAAGAAATCTATATGAAGAAACAGAATTACAATACCAATAACCTGTATTATGAATGTTAGGTACCAAAACGCCAAAGTGCATACAAAGCACACGAAATTAGAAAAGAAAACATCACCAAAAATGTGTCTTTTTAGTGTTTTTCAAACTAGTTACGTACCAAAACACTAAAACGCACGAAAATAAATAAATAAATAAATAAATAAATAAAATGGATAATACAGAACAACTTCATCAAAAGAGTGTATTTTAAGTGTTTCTTTCGTCTTGTTAGATACCAAACCTACAAAATGCATGGAAAGCATCCTATATCGGGTAATGAAACAATATTACCAGAAACCTGTCATTTTCTTGTTTTGAGCATACAAGGCACCAAAAAGCTAAAAACATGGAAAACATCTCATTTGGGAAAACTAAACATTACTAACTAATCATGTATTTTAAATGTTTTTGAGCCTCTTACGTACCAAAACTCTAAAATACATGTAAAACACCATTTCAGGAGGAACAGAACAATATTGCCAAAAAACTTGTGTTTAGGGTTTTTTCGAGTTTATTAGGTACCCAAACCAGTCAATATGGTGTGGTTTACACACATTTTATTGTTTTGGTATGTATGTTTAAATATTAAATTCAAAAACATTTATTATATGTGAGCGGTGTTTTACATGCTTTTTAGCATTTTGCTACGTAGGAAGTCCATAAACATATAACACTCAAATTTTAATTTTCGTAATGTTCTTTTGCATTAGAATATATGGTGTTTTCTATGTATTTTCGCATTTTTGTGCAATCTATATGTAGATTGCTCTTCATGCCTTTTAGAGTTTAGTTCCTTAAGGTCAATGACACTCATAATACATGCGTCTGGTAATTACGTTCTTTTCACCATATAGGGTACTATGCATGCATTTTGTCGCTTCTGTACCTAATAAGCTCAAAAACACTAAAAATAAACATTTTTGGTAATGTTATTCTGTTTTTCCATAAAGTGTTTTTAACATGCGTTATAGCATTTTGATACGTAAGAAGCTTCTCATCAATTAAATAAAACTTTTTTGGAAATATTCTTTTGTATTCCAATATAGGGTGCTTTCCATGGATTTTAGTGTTTGCTGCCTAACACGCTAAAAAAAAAAAAAACACTATAAAGACATGTCTCTGGTAATGTCGTTTCGCTTCCCCATATACAGTGCTGGATTTTGACGTTTTGATTCTTAACATTGTCAAAACAATAAAAAAAAAAATAAAAACTCAAAATGCATGTTTTTGGTAAAGGTGTTCTGTTTCTCCATATATAAATTATTCACGCGTTTTTTACTCTTGGTGCCTAAGAATCTCAAAAACATACATACACGTTTCTGATAATATCATTTATTTCATCATATAGAGTAATATCCACATATTTTGATGTTTCCCTACCTAATAAGCTCAAAAATACTGGAAACATACATTTTTACTGATGTTATTGTGTTTCCTCATAAAGGCTCTTTTGCATGCGTTTAGTGTTGCTATACGGAAGAAGCTAAAAAAAAAAACTCTAAAACACGTTTTTGGTTATGTTTTCCATTTTAATGCAGGGTGCTTTACATATTTTTAAGCATTTTCGTACCTAACACACTCAAAGATACTCAAAAGACACTTTTTCTGGTAATATCATTACGTTTCCTCAATATTGTGCTTTGCATGGAATTTGGCGTTTTGTTATATAACAATTTGAAAAAAAAAAATGAAAATAGATGTTTTTGATGATGATGTGTTTCTCCATATATAGTGCTATTCACGCGTTTTATAGTTTTGGTACCTAAAAAGTTCAAAAGCACTCATAATACACGCTTCTCGTAATGTCTTTCCTTTCCGTTTATAGGGTACTTTGCATACATTTGGTGTTTTGGTACCTGGTATTTTTGTTCTGTTTTAGCGTTTTGGTACCAAAGAAGCTAAAAAACACTTGTAATACACGTTTCTTATAATATTGGTTTATTTTGTATATAAGGTTGTTTGCATGCATATTGGCGTTTTTATATGTAACAAGCTCAAAAACACTGAAAAGACACGTTTTTTGGTAATGCCGCATTGTTTACCTGTATAGAATGCTTCGCATGCTTTTCAACGTTTTGGTACTTAAGTGTTTTTAAGTGTTCCTTTAATACCGTTAAGTGTTTTAAGTGTTCCTTAAGTAGTAATTGATTTTCATAGGTACCAAGATGCCAAAATTCTGCCAAAATTCAGGGAATTTATGTGGAAAAAAGAACATTATCAAAAAAGTTAATTATAGCTCTTTTTTCGGATTTTTATGTACCAAACTATAAAGTGCATGCCACCTATATAGGGAAGTTAAACGACTTTACCAGAAATCTATCTTTTCAGTGTTTTTTCAGAATGTTAGGCACCAAAACGATAAATAATATGGAAGTCAGTCAATATGTGAATCCAAAACAAAATTACTGAAAACGTGTCTTTTCAGTGTTTTACGTAGAAAAACTCTAAAACGGATGCAAACCAAAAAAATATGAAGAAATAGAATAACATTACCAAAAAGTGTTTTTGAGCTTTTTAACTACAAAAAACGTGCAAATGGATGGAAAGCACTCTATATTAGGAAGCAAAAGGACATTACGAGAAACGTGTATAATGAGTGTTTTATAGTTTCACAAGAACCACAAGGCAAAAAACGCAAAAACTCGTGTATATAGAGAAGTTTCTTACATACCAAAACGCTAAATCTCATGAATAACACTTTTAATTGAAAAACAGAACTACCTTACCAAATGTGTGTATTTTGAGTAATTTTCACATTCTTAGTTACGAAAATCCCAAATTACATGCGAAACTAGCTTTATGTGGGAAAAAAAATGACATTACCAGAAAATTGTCTTTTGAGTGTTGTTGAGCGTTATATGCAATAAAACACTAAAAAGCAGAACAATCACATTATTTTACGAAGAACTTGCCTTTAAGTGTTTTTAACTCCTCACATACCAAAACGCATGCAAAACAACAGAGGAGAATGACTAAAAGGATTCAGGGGATGAGGAGTATTCCTTACGAAGCGAGGTTGAAGCGGTTAAATTTACATTCTCTAGAGAGACGTAGGTTAAGAGGGGACCTGATAGAAGTCTTTAAGTGGTATAAGGGTTATAACAAGGGAGATGTAAGCAAAATTCTTAGGATCAGCAACCAGGGTAGAACAAGAAATAACGGGTTCAAGCTTGAAAAATTTAGGTTTAGGAAGGAGATTGGAAAAAAATTGGTTCTCAAATAGAGTGGTAGATGAGTGGAACGGACTCAGTAATCATGTAGTTAGTGCTAGGACACTAGAGAGCTTTAAGAGAAGATTAGACAAGTTTATGGATGGGGATAGCAGATGGAAATAGGTAGGTGTGTTTCATGCAGGGACTGCCACGTGTAAGCCTGGTCGCTTCTTGCAGCTTCCCTTATTTCTTATGTTCTTATGCTCTTATGTTCTTCTTATGTTCTTTATGGAGAAACAGAATAACATTACCAAAAACATGTATTTTGAGTGTTTTTGATCATGTTACCTATAAAACCGCTTGAATACATACAAAGAACGCTATGTTTGTGAAACGAAAGGACATTACGAAAATCATGTATTATGAGTATTTTTAAGTTCCTTAAGTACCAAAAATCTAAAACCCACAAATAACACTCTTTATAGAGAAAAAAAAAAAAAAAATATTGTTTTTTGTTATTCATCTTCATAGGTACCGAGATGCCAAAATTCTGAGAAAATTCAGGGAAATTATGTGAAAAAAAAAAAATGATAATTTTAGCTTTTTCCGGAGTTTTGTACGAAACCCGGAAGTGCATGAAAAGCCACCTATATGGGGAAATTACACTTTACAAGAAACGTGTCTTTGGGTGTTTTCAGCAATTTTAACAATATTACTGAAAACGTGTCTTTTCAGTTTTAGCGTAGAAC
Organism: Scylla paramamosain; assembly: GCF_035594125.1. Lineage (NCBI taxonomy): Eukaryota > Metazoa > Arthropoda > Malacostraca > Decapoda > Portunidae > Scylla > Scylla paramamosain. Next base: position 20,824,649 of record NC_087151.1, read on the forward strand.
GCTAAAACGGATGCAAACCAACCAATATGAAGAAATAGAATAACATTACAAAAAAGTTGAGTGTTTTTGAGCTTGTTACCTACAAAAAAAAAACGCAAAAATAAATGCAAAGCAGTCTATATTGGGAAACAAAAGGATATTACAAGAAAATTGTATAATGAATGTTTTTATAGTTTTCAAGAACCATAAGGCAAAAAACGCAAAAACTCGTATATATGGAGAAGTTTCTTAGATACCAAAATGCTGAAACTCATGAATAACACTCTTAATTCAGAAACAGAACAATCTTAGAAAATGAGTGTATTTTGAGTGTTTTTTCACATTCTTAGTGGTCCAACCCCAAATTACATGCGAGAATGTGGAAAAAAAAATGAAATTACTAGAAAAGTGTCTTTTTAGTGTTTTTCAGCGTGTAAGGCAATAAAGCAATAAAAAGCAGGGCAATCACATTACAAGGGAATATAACCAATTTTTACCAAGAACTTACCTTTAAGTTTTTTTGAGCTCCTTACATACCAAAACGCTAAAACCCCTGCAAAACACCCTTTATGGATAAACAGAATAACATTATCAAAAACATGTATTTTGAGTGTTTTTGAGCTTGTTACCAATTAAAACGCTTAAATACATGCAAAGAACCCTATGTTTGGGAATGAAAGGACATTACAAGAAATGTGTATTATGAATGTTTATAAGTTCCTTTAGTACCAAAAAGCTAAAACCCACATATAACACTGTTTATAGAGAGAAAAAAAAAAAAAATAAATAAATAAATTAAAAATAGGATTTTTTTTATTGATCTTCATAGGTACCGAGATGCCAAAATTCTGGCAAAATTCAGGAAAATTACGTGAAAAAAGAATATTATGAAAAAGGATAATTTTAGCTTTTTTTTCGGACTGTTATGTACCAAACCCTAAAGTGTATGCAAAGCCACCTATATGGGGAAATTAAACGACTTTACAAGAAACCTGTCTTTTGAGTGTTTTTCAGCATGTTAGGCATCAAAAACGATAAATAACATGGAAGTCACACTATATGGGAATCCAAAACAAAATTACTGAAAACGTGTCTTTTCTGTGTTTTACGTAGAAAAACGCTAAAACGGATGGAAACCAACCAATATGAAGAAATAGAATAACATTACCAAAAAGGTATATCTTGAGTTTTTTTGATCATGTTACCTATAAAAACGCTTAAATACATGCAAAGAACCTTATCTTTAGGAAACAAAAGGACATTACGAGAAACGAGTATAATGAGTGTTTTTACGTTCCTTAAGTACCAAAAAGCTTAAACCCATATATAACACTCTTTATAGAGAAAAAATAAATAAATGAAAAAAATAGTTTTTTTTTTTTTTTGTTATTGATCTTCATAGGTAACGAGATGCCAAAATTCTGGCAAAATTCAGGGAAATTATATAAAAAAAGAATATCAAAAAAGTTAATTTTAGCTTTTTTTTTCAGACCGTTATGTACCAAACCCTAAAGTGCATGTAGAGCCACCTATATGGGGAAATTAAACGACTTTACCTGAAACCTGTCTTTTGCCTGTTTTTCAGTATGTTAGGCACCAAAACAATAAATAATATGGAAGTCACTCTGTATGAGAATCCAAAACAAAATTACTGAAAACGTGTCTTTTCAGTGTTTTACGTAGAAAAACGCTAAAACGAATGCAAATCAACCAATATCATGAAATAGAATAATATTTCCAAAAAGGTATTTTTTGTGTTTTTGAGCGAAAATGGATGCAAATCTCTCTATATTGGGAAACAAAAGGACATTACGAGAAACGTTTATAATGAGTGTTTTATAGTTTCACAAGAACCACAAGGGAAAACAAGCAAAAACTCGTGTATATGGAGATTTTTCTTAGATACCAAAATGCTGAAATTCATGAATAACACTCTTAATTGAGAAACAGAACAACCTTACCAAATGCGTGTATTTTGAATGTTTTTCATATTCTTAGTTACCAAAACCCGAAATTACATGCGAAACTAGCTTTATGTTGGAAATAAATGACATTACTAGAAAAAAAGTGTCTTTTGAGTGTTTTTGAGGGTGTTAGGCAATAAAGCACAAAAAAGCAGGGCAATGACATTACATGGGAATAAACCCAAGATTTACCAAGAACTTGTCTTTAAGTGTTTTTCAGCTCCTTACATACCAAAACGCTAAAATGCATGCAAAACACCCTTTATTGAGAAACAAAATAACATTACGAAAAACATGAATTTTCAGTGCTTTTGATCTCTTACGTATAAAAACGCTTAAATACATCCAAAGAACACTATATTTGGGAAACGAAAGGACATTACGAGAAACGTGTATTATGAGTGTTTTTAAGTTCCAAGAGTACGAAAAGAGTTAAAACCCACAAATAACATTCTTTATAGAGAAAATAAATTAATAAATAAAAACTAGAATTTTTTTTGTTATTTATCTTCATAAGTACCGAGATGGCTAAATTCTGGTAAAATTCAGGGAATTTATGTGAAAAAATAATATTATGAAAAAAGTTAATTTTAGCTTCTTTTTTTTTCAGACTGTTATGTACCAAACCCTAAAGTGTATGCAAAGCCACCTACATGAGGAAATTAAACGACTTTACCAGATACCTGTCTTTTGAGTGTTTTTCAGCAAGTTAGGCACCAAAACGATAAATAACATGGAAGTCACTCTTTATGGGAATCCAAAACAAAATTACTGAAAACGTGTCTTTTAGTGTTTTACTTAGAAAAAAAAACATTAAAACGGATGCAAACCAACCAATATGAAGAAATAGAATAATATTACTAAAAAGTTATATTTTGAGTGTTTTTCAGCTTGTTACTTACAGAAAACGCGAAAATAGTTGCAAAGCACTCTATATTGGGAAAGAAAAGGACATTACGAGAAACGTGTATAATGAGTGTTTTATAGTTTCACAAGAACCACAAGGCAAAACACGCAAAAACTCGTGTATATGGAGATGTTTCTTAGATACCATAATGCTGAAATTGATGAATAACACTCTTAATTGAGAAACAGAACAACCTTACCAAATGGGTGTATTATGAATCTTTTTTAACATTCTTACTTACCAAAACCCCAAATTGCATGCGAAACTAGCTTTATGTGTGAAAAAAAATATTACCAGAAAAGTGTCTTGAGTTTTTTTGAGCGTGTTAGGCAATAAAGCACTAAAAAGCAGGGCAATCACATTACATGGGAATAAAACCAACTTTTACCAATAACTTGCCTTTAAGTGTTTTTAAGCTCCTTACGTACGAAAACGCTAAAACGCATACAAAACAAGTATTTTGAGTCTTTTGTAAGATTGTTACGTAAAAAAACGCCTAAATGAATCGGAAATATCCTATATGGGAAAAATTAAAAGACATTACGAGAAACGTGTATTATGAGTGTTTTTTTATTTTCTTAGTATCAAAAGGGTAAAACGCATGAAAAACACTCTATATGGAGAAACAGAACAATACTGCCAAAAAAAACGTGCATTTTGAGTGTTATGACATTGTTAGTTACCAAAAAGCCAAAATTCATGCAAAGATATATGAAACGACTTTAAAAACGTATGAAAATAACATATATAGAGAAACAGAATACACTAACCAAAAACGTGTATTTTGTGTTTCTTTTTTTTTTGAGCTTATTATGTACAAAATCGCCTGTCATCAAACAAATCACCCTGCATATGGAAATAAAAAGGACATTACGAGAAACGTTTGTTGTGTGTTTTTTTTTTATTACTTTCTTAAGTACCAAATCAGTACTTCAATAGTGCTCTGAAGAAAAAGAACAAACTTACCAAAAACGGGTATTTTTTTTACATTGATAATTACCAAAACGCCAACATGCATGTAAAGCAACCTATATGAAGAAACGAAACGAAATCACTAGAAACTTGTCTTTTGTTATTTTTTGGGCGTGTTAGGCACCAAATCAGTAAGAAGTAACGAAATCACCCCATAGGGGAATACAAAACAACTTTACTAAAACGTGTCTTTAGAGTGTTTTTTTTTAGGTTCTTACGAACTAAAATGTCAAAATACATGCAAACACCCTGTTAGGTAACAAAGCACAAAAAACAGCCTATGTGAGGAAACGAAAGGACATGACAAAAAATGTGTATTATGAGTTTTTTTTTTTTTTTTTTTAGTTTAGGTACCGAAACGCAAAAATGGAGAAAGAAAAAACGTTACCAAAATCGTGTAATTTGAATGTTTTTCACATTGTCAGGTAGCAAAACACCATAATGCTTGCTCGCTATACGAGAAAATTAAACAACAATGTAAGAAATGTGTTTTTATGTGTTTTTCAGCGTGTTAGGCACGAAAACGCTAAATAGCATGGAAAGCACCTTATATAGAAATGCAAAATAATAAGCATGTCTTTTAAGTGTTTTAAACTTTTTACGTTCTAAAACGCTAAAACACGTGCAACAAACACGAATAATCATACCAAACAGAAAAAAAAACTTACCAAAAACGTGTATTTTGAGTCTTTTTGAGTCTGTTACGTACACCATCTTAAAAATGCATGTAAAGCACCCTGTATGAGGAAACGATAGGACATTACGAGAAACGTGCATTATCAGAGTTTTGAGTCTCTTAGGTACCAAACACTAAACCGCCTGAATGAAAATTAAATATATTCTATATCTCTTAATAGAGAAACAGAACATCACCAGAAACGTGTTTTTGAGTGTTTTTTTTTTTCTTTTTATGTACCAAAACGTCAAAATACATACGAAGCATCCTATATGGGGAAATGGAAAGACGTTTGGAGAAACAAGTTTTACTTGTGTTTTTGAGCTTCCTAAGTAAGCTTCCTAAGTACCAAAACGCTAAAAAGGATGAATAGCACCCTATATAGAGAAAAAGAACAACATTACCTAGAATCTTTAATTTGAGCGTTTTTCACATTATGTAGCAAAACATCTTAATGCATGCAGATCCCTATATGAAGAAGCAAAACGATATTACAGGAAACGTGTCTTTTGAGTGTTTACTTGAGTGTTAGGAATCAAAATGCTAAAAAGCATTGAAAGCACCCTATTTGGCAATATAAAAAACATTACCAAGAAAGTGTCTTTAGAGTGTTTTTCACCTTCTTACATCCGAAATCGCTGAAAAGCATGCAAAACAACCTTTACGGAGAAACAAATTAACATTACCAAAAACTTGTATTTTGATCGTTTGTGTGCTTGTTAAGTATAAAAGTGCCAAATTACACGCAAAGCATCCTACATGGAGAAAAGAAAGGACATTACGAGAAAAGTGTATTATGAGAGATTTTGAGCTTTTTAGGTACCCAGACTCAAAATCACATGATTAGAACTTTATATGGAAAAATAACTCTACCGAAAACTTTTACTTAAACTTTTTTTTTATATTGTTAAGTACCAAAAGACAAAATGCATTGGATGCCCCCCTTTATCGGGAAACGAAACGACATTATCATCAACGTGTCTTTTGAGTGTTTTTCAACGTGTTAGACACCAAAACGCTGAAAAGCATGGAAAGCGCTCCATAAAGGAATACAAAATAACATTACTAAAAACCTGTTTTAAAGGTTCTTATGTACAGAAACGCTAAAACTCAAACAAAACACCCTTTATAGAGAAGCGAAATAAATATTTCGTTGATAAATTACATTCAGGACAGTTAGGGAATATCCCTTACAGAAGAATAAGATCGCAGAAGAATGATCCTAAATGGATGACTGAGGTTAAAACATTACATAGGGCGAAAGAGAAGTATATATGAGATTAAAGACAGGGGAAGTGGTTTTAAGGCCATAATATAATGAATTAGAAAAGTCAGGAGTTTAACAAGGAAAACTAAAAATAGTTATGAATTAAAGGTAGCCAGCCAAGCGAAGATGGACCCCAAGGGATTTTATCATGCATATAAGACGAAGAATAGAGAAACAATAGTTCCTTAAAGACAGCAGAATGGGACCTGCTTAGTTGTTGGGAGGAGATTAGTAAAATTGTGAACGAGTATTTTTTAACTGTCTTTGCCCAGGAAAACATGCAGGATTTGCCGAATAGTGACAAGATATTTAGAGTAGAAGAAAATGAGAAGCTGACAGATATTACCATAACTAAAGAGACAGTGGAAAAGGAGATAGATAAGCTGAAAAGTTCAAGTCACCAGGACCAGATGAAATATATTCCACAGTATTTAAGAATTGGAAAAAGGTTATAAGTAATCTGGATAAAGTCATCGCCAAGCGGCAGGCGACAGAGTGTTGTAATAAACGGCTCTAAATCCGAGTGGGGTCAAGTAATTAGTGGGGTGACAAAGGGATTATTAGTATTAGGGCCGATGTTGTTTGTAATATATGTCAATGATTTCGATAGTGGAATTATTAGTGTTGTTAGTAAATTTGCGGATGACACGAGAGTATGTAGATTAATTAGGTCAGAATCGCATACCATCGCCTTGCAGGCAGATTCGGATAGGATGAACGAATGGACAGACAGATGGCAAATGCAGTTTAATATCAACAAATGCAAAGCACTTAGCGTAAGTAGAAGAAACCCACACAGTAGTTGCACAATGAACAAACAAGTTCTGGTAGGTTCAGGGTTAGAAAAAGATTTGAAATTTAAAGTTAGCTCTGAACTCCGTCTAAGAAAGCAATGCAAAGAGGCCTGAAACAAAGCAAATAGTGTATTATGATTCATTTTCAGGAGTTCTAAAAGTAAAATTCCCGAAGTAATATTAAAGTTACATTTAGCGCTGGTCAGACTTCATCTAGACTACGCTGTCCTATTCTGGTCACCACATCACAGGAAGGATAAAGGTCTATTAGAATCACTTCAAAGGAGAATGACTAAAAGGATACAGGGGATGAGGAATATTCCTTACGAAGCGAGATTCAAGCTGTTAAATTTACATTCTTTTAGAGAGACGTAGGTTAAGAGTGGACCTGATAGAAGTCTTTAAGTGGTATATGGGTTATAACAAGGGGAACATAAGGAAAATTCTTAGAATCTGTAACCATGATAGAACAAGAAAAATAGAACATCAAGTTTTCAGGCTTGAGCCTGAAAACTTGATGTTCAAAAAGGAAACAGGAAGAAATTGGTTTTCAAATACAGTAGTAGATGATTGGAACGGACTTAGTAATCAAGCTGTTAGTGCTGAGGCATTTGGCAACTGTAAGAGAAAATTACAAATTTATAGATGGGGATGATAGTGGAAATACATAGGCATATTTCATACAAGTACTGCCACGTGTAGGCCTGATGCCTTCTTGCATATTTACTTATTTCTTATGTTCTTATGTTCTTATGTTCTTATTACCAAAAGCGTGTATTTTCAGTGTTTTCAGCTATTCCGTGAAAAATAAAATGCCAAAATACATGCAAAGCACCCTAAATGAGGAAAAAAAGGGACATTATGAAAAACGTGCATTATAAGTGTTTTTGAGATTCTTAGATACCAAAACCTTGAAACTCATGAATAACTCTCTTAATTGAGAAACAGAACAACCTTACCAAATGCGTGTATTTTGAGTGTTTTTCACATTCCTGGTTACCAAAACCCCAAATTGCATACGAAACTAGGTTTATATGGAAAGAAAAAAAAAAAGACATTTCCAGAAAAGTTTCTTTTGAGTGTTTTTCAGCATGTTAGGCAATAAAGCACTAAAAAGCAGGGCAATCACATTACCATAGGAAAAAAACAACTTTTACCAAGAACTTGCGTTTAAGTGTTTTTGAGCTCCTAACATACCAAAACGCTAAAACGCATGCAAAACACCCTTTATGAAGAAACAGAATAACACTACCAAAAACATGTATTTTGAATGTTTTTGATCATGTTACCTATAAAAACGCTTAAATATATGCAAAGAACCCTATGTTTGGGAAACGAAAGGACATTACGAGAAACGTGTATTATGAATATTATTAAATTCCTTAAGCACCAAAAAGCTAAAATCCACAAATAACACTCTTTATAGAGAAAAAAAAAGTAATTTTTTTTTTTTATTCTTCTTCATAGGTACCGAGATGCCAAAATTCTGCCAAAATTCAGGGAAATTATGTGGAAAAAAGAACATTATCAAAAAAGTTAATTTTAGCTTTTTTTTGGACAGTTATGTACCAAAACCTAAATTCCATGCAAAGCCACCTCTATAGGAAAATTAAACGACTTTACCGGAAACCTGTCTTTTGAGTGTTTTTAGCATGTTAGGCACCAAAACAATAAATAATATGGAAGTCATATGGGAATCCAAAACAAAATCACTTAACACTTGATATTTCAGTGTTTTACGTAGAAACACACTAAAACGGATGCAAACAAACCAATATGAAGAAATAGAATAACATTGCCAAAAAGGTATATTTTAAGTGTTTTTGAGCCGGTTACCTACAAAAAACGCGAAAATGGATGCAAAGCACTCTATATTGGGAAACAAAAGGACATTACGAGAAACCTATATAATGAGTGTTTTATAGTTTCACAACAACCACAAGGCAAAAGTTTCTTAGATACCAAAATGCTGAAACTCATGAATAACACTCTTGATTGAGATACAGAACAACCTTACCAAATGCGTGTATTTTGAGTGTTTTTCACATTCTTAGTTACCAAAACACGAAATTGCATGCAAAACTAGGTTTATGTGAGGAAAAAATTATATTGTCAGAAAATGTCTTTTGAGTGTTTATGAGCGTGTTAGGCAATAAAGTACTTAAAAGAAAGCAATCACATTACATGTGAATAAAACAAACTTTTACCAAGAACTTGCCGTTAAATATTTTTGAGCTCCTTACATTCCAAAACGCTAAAACGAATGCAAAAAATCCTTTATGGAGAAACACAACAACATTAAAAAAAAAACATGTATTTTGAGTGTTTTTGATCATGTTACCTAAAAAAACGCTAAAATACATGCAAAGAATCCTATGTTTGGGAAACGAAAGGACATTACGAGAAACGTGTATTATAAGTGTTTTTAAGTTACTTAAATATTAAAAAGCTAAAACCCACAAATAACACACTTTATGAAGAAACAAAAAAATAAAAATAAAAATAAATAAATGAAAAAAAAAATAATTTTTTTTTTTTTTTTGTTATTCATCTTCATAGGTACCGAGATGCCAAAATTCTGTTAAAATTCAGGGAAATTATGTGGATAAAAGAACATTATCGTAAAAGTTAATTTTAGCTTTTTTTCGGACTGTTATGTACCAAACCCTAAAGTGCATGCAAAGCCATCTCTATGGGGAAATTAAACGACTTTGAGTGTTTTTCAGCATGTTAGGCACCAAAACGATAAAATATATTGAAGTCACTCTATATGGGAATCCAAAACAAAATTACTGAAAACGTGTGTTTTACGTAGAAAACGCTAAAACGGATGCAAACAGACCAATATGAAGAAATAGAATATTACCAAAAAGGTATATTTTAAGTATTTTTGAGCTTGTAACCAACAAAAAAAAAAAAAAACGCGAAAATGAATGCATAGCACTCTATATTGGGAAATAAAGACATTACGAGAAACGTGTATAATGAGTATTTTATAGTTTCACAAGAACCACGAAGCAAAAAACGCAAAAACTAGTGTATATGGAGAAGTTTCTTAGATACCAAAATGCTGAAACTCCTGAATAACACTCTTAATTAAGAAACAATAACATTACTAAATGCGTGTATTTTGAGTGTTTTTCACATTCTTAGTTACTAGAACCCCAAATTGCATGCGAAACTAGCTTTATGTGGGGAAAAAAATGATATTACCAGAAAAATGTCTTTTGAGAGTTTGTGAGAGAGGCAATAAAGCACAAAAAAGGAGGGCAATCACGTTACATGGCAATAAAACCAACTTTTACCAAAAAATTGCCTTTAAGTGTTTTTTAACTCCTTATATACCAAAACGCTAAAACACATGCAAAACACCCTTTATGGAGAAACAGATTAACTTTACCAAAAACATGTATTTTGAGTGTTTTTGATCATGTTACCTCTAAAAACGCTTAAATACATGCAAAGAATCTTATGTTTGGGAAACGAAAGGACATTTCGAGAAACGTATATTATGAGTGTTTTTAAGTTCTTTAAGTACCAAAAAGCTAAAACCCACAAATAACACTCTTTATAAAGAAAAAAAAAAAAAAAAATAAAAAATAGGATTTTTTTTTATTCATCTTCATAGGTACCGAGATGCCAAAATTCTGCCAAAATTCAGGGAAATTATGTGAAAAAAGAACATTATGAAAAAAAGTTAATTTTAGCTTTTTTTTTCGGACTGTCATGCACCAAACCCTAAAGTGCATGCAAGGCCACCTATATGGGGAAATTAAACGACATTACAAGAAACCTGTCTTTTGTGTTTTTTTTTCAGCATGTTAGGCACCAAAACGATAAATAATATGAAAGTCACTCAATGTGGGAATCCATCACAAAATTACTGAAAAAGTGTCTTTTCAGAGTTTTATTAGAAAAACGCTAAAACGGATGCAAACCAACGAATATGGGGAAATAGAATATTACCAAAAAGGTATATTTTGAGTGTTTTTGAGCTTCTTACCTTCAAAAAACGCGAAAATAGATGGAAAGCACTCTATATTGGGATAGAAAAGGACATTACGAGAAACGTGTATAATGAGTGTTTTATAGCTTCACAACAAACACAAGGCAAAAATAGCAAAAACTCGGTGTATATGGAGAAGTTTCTTAGATACCAAAATGCTGAAATTCAGAAATAACACTCTTAAGAATACATTAAGAATACAGAACAACCTTACCAAATGCATGTATTTTGAGTGCTTTTCACATTTTTCGTTAGCAAAACAAAAAATTGCATGCGAAACTAGCTTTATGTGGGAAAAAAAATGACAATACCAGAAAAGTGTCTTTTGAGTGTTTTTGAGCGTGATAGGCACTAAAGCACTAAAAAGGAAGGCAATCACATTATATGGGAATAAAACCAACTTTTACCAAGAACATGCCTGTACGTGTTTTTGAGCTTCTTACATACCAAAACGCTAAAACGCATGCAAAACACCCTTTATGGAGAAACAGAATAACATTACCAGAAACATGTATTTTGAATGTTTTTGATCATGTTACCTATAAAATCGCCTAAATACATGTAAAGAACCCTATGTTTGGAAAATGAAAGGACATTACGAAAATCGTGTATTATTAGTGTTTTTAAGTTCCTTAAGTACCAAAAAGCTAAAACCCACAAATAACTCTTTATAGAGAGAAATTTTTTTTTTTGTTATTCATCTTCATAGGTACCGAGATGCCAAAATTCTGGCAAAATTTGTGGAAATTTTGTAAAAAAAAAAAAATCATTATAAAAAAAATAATTTTAGCTTTTTCCGGAGTTATGTACAAACTCTGAAGTGCATGCAAATCCACCTATATGGGGAAATTCCACGACTTTACCAGAAACCTGTCTTTTGAGTGTTTTTCAGCAATTTCAACAATATTACTTAAAACGTGTCTTTTCAGGGATTTACGTAGAAAAACGCTAAAACGAATGCAAACCAATCAATATGAAGAAATAGAATAACGTTACCAAAAAGATATATTTTGAGGTGTTTTTGAGCTTGTTACCTACAAAAAATGCAAAAATGGATGGAAAGCACTTTATATTGGCAAAGAAAAGGACATTACGAGAAACGTGTATGAGTGTTTTATAGTTTGACAAGAACCACAAGGTAAAAAAATCAAAACCTCGTTTCTTACATACCAAAAAGCTGAAACTCATGAATAACACTTTTAATTTTTAAAAGGAAATATCTTACCAAATGTGTGTATTAGAAAAGTTTCTTACATACCAAAATGCTGAAACTCTTGAATAACACTTTTAATTAAGAAATAGAACAACCTTACTAAATGCCTGTGTTTTGAGTTTTTTCACATTCTTAGTTACCAAAACCCCAAATTCCATGCAAAACTAGATTTATGTTTGAAAAAAGAAATGATATTATCAGAAAAGTTTCTTTTGAGTGTTTTTGAGCGTGTTAGGCAATAAAGCACTAAAAAGCAGAGCAATCACATTACATGGGAATAAAAACAACTTTTACCAAGAACTTGCCTTTAAGTGTTTTTGAGCTCATTACATACCAAAACGCTAAAACGCATGCAAAACTTTTTTTATGGAGAAACAGAATAAAATTACCAAAAACATATATTTTGAGTGTTTTTTGATCATGTTATCTATAAAAACGCTTAAATACATGCAAATAACCTTATTTTTGCGAAACAAAAGGACATTACGAGAAATATGTATTATTAGTGTTTTTAAGCTAAAACCCACAAACAACACTATTTAGAAAAAAAAGTAAGGAAATAAAAAAATATGAGATGCCAAAATTCTGGGAAAATTCAGGGCTATTATATGATAAAACAAAAATTATCAAAAAAGTTAATTTTTGCTTTTTATTCGGACTGTTATGTACCAAACCCTAAAGTGCATCCAAAGACTCCTATGTGAGGAAATTAAACGACCTTATCAGAAATCTGTTTTTTGAGTATTTTTCAGCATGTTAGGCACCAAAACGATAAATAATAAGGAACTCACTCTATATGAGAATGCAAAAGAAAATTGCTGAAAACGTGTTTTTTCTTTGTTTTCCGTAGAAAAACGCTAAAACGGATGCAAACCTACCAATATCAAGAAATAGAAAAACATTACCAAAAAGGTATATTTTGAGTGTTTTTCAGCTTGTTACCTACAAAAAACGCGAAAATTGATGCAAAACACCCTATATTAGAAAATAAAAGGACTTTGCAAGAAAAGTGTATAATGAGTTTTTTATAGTTCAAAAGAACCAAAAGGGAAAAAAACACAAAACTCGTGTATATGTAGAAGGTTCCTAGATACCAAAATGCTGAAACTCATGAATAACACTCTTAATTGAGAAACAGAACAACCTTACTAAATGCGTGTATTTTGAGTGCTTTTCACATTCTTAATTACCAAAACCCCAAATTGCATGCGAAACCACCTTTATGTGAGACAAAAATGACATTACCAGAAAAGTGTCTTTTAAGTGTTTTTGAGCGTGATAGGCAATAAAGCACTAAAAAGCAGGGTAATCATATTACATTGCAATAACACCAGTTTATACCAATAACTTGCCTTTAAGTGTTTTTGAGCTCTTTATATACCAAACCGCTAAAACGCATGCAAAACAAACTTTATGGAGAAACAGAATAACATTACGAAAAACATGTATTTTGAGTGTTTTTGATCATGTTATCTATAAAAACGCTTAAATACATGCAATGAACATTTTGTTTGGGAAACAAAAGGACATTACGAGAAACGTGTACTATGAGTGTTTTTTTAAGTTCCTTAAGTACCAAAAGCTAAAACCCTCAAATAACACTCTTTATTTAGAAAAAAAAAAAAAAAAAATAGGAATTTTATTTTATTTATTTTTTTTGTTATTCATATTCATAGGTACATAGATGCCAAAATTCTGGGAAAATTCAAGGCAATGATATGATAAAAGAATATTATCAAAAAAGTTAATTTCAGCTTTTTTTTTTTCGGACTGTTATGTACCAAACCCTAAAGTGCATGCAAAGACTCCTATATGAGGAAATTAAACGACCTTACCAGAAGTATGTGTATTGAGTGTTTTTTTTAGCATGTTAGGCACAAAAACGATTAATAATAAGGAACTCCCTCTATATGGGAATCCAAAAAAAAGTTACTGAAAATGTGTCTTCTCCGTGTTTTACGTAGAAAAACGCTAAAACGGATGCAAAGCAACCAATATCAAGAAATAGAAAAACGTTACTAAAAATGTATATTTTGAGTGTTTTTGAGCTTGTTACCTACAAAAAACGCGATAATTTATGCAAAGCATTCTATATTGGAAAACAAAAGGACATTGCAAGAAAAGTGTATAATGAGTGTTTTATAGTTCAAAACAACCACAAGGCAAAAAACGCAAAATCTCGTCTATATGGAGAGGTTTCCTAGATACAAAAATGCTAAAATTCATGTATAACACTCCTAATTGAGAAACAGAACAACCTTAATAAATGCGTATATTTTGAGTGCTTTTCACATTCTTAGTTACCAAAACCCCAAATTGCATGCGAAAATAGATTTTTGGGAAAAAAAAAGAAGACTATCATAAAAGTGTCTTTGGAGTGTTTTTGAGCGTGATAGAAAATAAAGCACTAAAAATGAGGGCAATCACATTACATTGGAGGAAAACGAATTTTCACCAAGAACTTGCCTTTAAGTGTTTTTGAGCTCCTTATATACCAAAACACTAAAACGCATGCAAAACACTCTTTATGGTGAAACAGAATAACATTATCAAAAACATGTATTTTGAGTGTTTTTGATCATGTTACGAATAAAAACGCTTAAATAAATGCAAAGAACACTATTTTTGAGAAACGAAAGGAGATTACGAGAAACGTGTATTATGAGTGTTTTTAAGTTCATTAATTACCAAAAAGCTAAAAGCCACAAATAACACTCTTTATTAAGAAACAATAAATAAATAAAAAAAATACAATATTTTTTTTCTTTCTTATTTATCTTCACAGGTACCGAAATGCTAAAATTCGGGCATAATTCAGGAAGTTATGTGAAATAAGAACATTTCGGACTGTTATGTACCAAACCCCTAAAGTGCATGCAAAGCCACCTATATGGGGAAATTAAACGTCTTTGCCAGAAAACGGTCTTATGAGTAGTTTTCAGCATGTTAGGAACCAAGACGATAATTAACATGGAAGTCAATCTATATGGGAATCCAAAACAAAATTATTAAAAACGTGTCTTTTCGGTGTTTTACGTAGAAAAACGCTAAAACGGATGCAAACCAACCAAATTGAAGAAATAAAATAACATTACCAAAAAGGTATATTTTGAGTGTTTTTGAAATTGTTATCTACAAAAAACGCGGAAATGGATGGAAAGCAAAAGGACATTACGAGAAACGTGTATAATGAGTGTTTTATAGTTTCACAAGAACTACAAGGCAAAAAACGCAAAAACTCGTGTATATAGAGAAGATTCTTACATTCCAAAATGCTGAAACTCTGGAACAACACTCTTCATATAGAAACAGAACAATCTTACTAAATGCATGTATTTTGAGTGCTTTTCACATCCTTAGTTACCAAAACCCCAAATTGCATGCGAAACCAGCTTTATGTGGGAAAAAAATGACATTACCAGAAAAGTGTCTTTTGAGTGTTTTTGAGCGTGGTAGGCAATAAAGCACTAAAAAGCAGGGGAATCACTTTACATGGAAATAAAATCAATTTTTACCAAGAACTTGCCTTTGTTTTGAGCTCCTTATATACCAAAACGCTAAAACGCATGCAAAACACACTTTATGGAGAAAGAGAATAACATTACCAAAAACATATATTTTGAGTGTTTTTGATCTTGTTACCAATAAAAACGCTTAAATACTTGCAAAGAACCCTATTTTTGTGAAACGAAAGGACATTACGAGAAACGTGTATTATCAGTATTATTAAGATCTTTACCAAAAAGCGAAAAGTTACAAATAACACTCATTATTGAGAAAAAAATTAATAAATAAAAAAATACGATATTTTTTTTATTTCTTTTTCATGTTCACAGGTACCGAGATGCCAAAATTTGGGCAAAATTCAGGAAATTATGAGTCAATTATCAAAAAAGTTAATTTTAGCTTTTTTTTTCGTACTGTTATATACCAAACCCTAAAGTGCATGCAAAGCTACCTATATGGGGAAATTAAACATCTTTGCCAGAAAACTGTCTTATGAGTGTTTTTCAGCTTGTTAGGTACCCTAACGGTAAATAACATGCAAGTCATTCTATATGGGAATCTAAAAGAAAATTACTGAAAAAGTGTCTTTTCGGTGTTTTACGTAGAAAAACGCTAAAACGGATGCAAACCAACCAATAAGAAGAAATAAAATAACATTACCAAAAAGGTACATTTTGAGTGTTTTTGAGCTTGTTACCTACAAAAAAACGCGAAAATGGATGCAAAGCACTCTGTATTGGGAAACAAAAAGACATTACGAGAAACGTGTATAATGAGTGTCTTATTATTTTTGAGCAAAAGAACTTGTGGTTCACAAGAACCACAATGCAAAAAACGCAAAAACTCGTGTATATAAAGAAGTTTCTTAGATACCAAAATGCTGAAACTCATGAATAACAATATTAATTGAGAAACAGAACAACCTTACCAAATGCGTGTTTGAGTGTTTTTCACATTCTTAGCAAAACCCCAAATAGCACGGGAAACTATGTTGGAAAAAAAAATGACATTACTAGAAGTGTCTTTTGAGTGTTTTGAGCATGTTAGGCAATAAATCACTCAAACATTACATGGGAATAAAATAAACTTTTACCAAGAACTTGCCTTGAAGTGTTTTTGACCTCCTTACAAACCAAAACGCTAAAACGCATGCAAAAAAAACTCTTTTATTGAGAAGCAGAATAACATTACTTAAAACATGTGTTTAAAGTGTTTTTAAGTGTTCCTTAAGTACCAAAATGTTAAAACCCACAAATAACACTCTTTATAGAGAAAAAAAAAACAAATAAAAAAGTTTTTTTATAATGATTTTCATAGGTACCAAGATGCCAAAATTCTGCCAAAATTCAGGGAATTTATGGGGAAAAAAACATTATCAAAAAAGATAATTATAGCTCTTTTTTCGGATTTTTATGTACCAAACTCTAAAGTGCATGCCACCTATATAAGGAAGTTAAACGACTTTACCAGAAATCTGTCTTTTCAGTGTTTTTCACCATGTTAGGCACCAAAACGATAAATAATATGGAAGTCAGTCAATATGTGAATCCAGAACAAAATTACTGAAAACGTGTATTTTCAGTGTTTTACGGATGCAAACCAGCAAATATGAAGAAATAGAATAACATTACCAAAAAGTGTTTTTGAGCTTTTTAACTACAAAAAACGCGCAAATGGATGGAAAGCACTCTATATCGGGAAGGAAAAGGACATTACGAGAAACGTGTATAATGAGTGTTTTATAGTTTCACAAGAACCACAAGGCAAAAATCGCAAAAACTCGTGTATATAGAGAAGTTTCTTACATACCAAAACGCTAAAACTCATGAATAACACTTTTAATTGGAAAACAGAATTACCTTACCAAATGTGTGTATTTTGAGTGTTTTTCACATTCTTAGTTACGAAAATCCCAAATTACATGCGAAACTAGCTTTATGTGGGAAAAAAAATGACATTACCAGAAAAGTGTCTTTTGAGTGTTTTTGAGCGTTATATGCAACAAAACACTAAAAAGCAGAACAATCACATTACACTGGAATAAAACCAAATTTTACGAAGAACTTGAATCTAAGTGTTTTTAACTACTTACATACCAAAATGCTAAACGCATGCAAAACAACCTTTATGGAGAAACAGAATAACATTACCAAAAACATGTATTTTGAGTGTTTTTGATCATGTAACCTATAAAATCGCTTTAATACATGCAAAGAACCCTATGTTTGTGAAACGAAAGGACATTACGAAAATCGTGTATTATGAGTATTTTTAAGTTCCTTAAGTACCAAAAATCTAAAACCCATAAATAACACTCTTTATAGAGAAAAAAATAATAAAAAAAAGATTTTTTTTGTTATTCATCTTCATAGGTACCAAGATGACAAAATTCTGAGAAAATTCTGAGAAATTATGTGAAAAAAAAACATTAAAAAAATAATTTTAGCTTTTTCCGGAGTTATGTACGAAACCTGGAAGTGCATGCAAAGCCACCTATATGGGGAAATAACACGACTTTACAAGAAACGTGTCTTTGGGTGTTTTCAGTAATTTCAACAATATTACTGAAAACGTGTCTTTTCAGTTTTAGCGTAGAACGCTAAAACGGATGCAAACCAACCAATATGAAGGAATAGAATAACATTACAAAAAAGTTGTGTTTATGAGCTTGTTACCTACAAAAAACGCATAAAATGAATGCAAAGCAGTCTATATTGGGAAACAAAAGGATATTACAAAAAAAAAAAATGTATAATAAATGTTTTAATAGTTTTCAAGAACCATAAGGCAAAAAACGCAAAAACTCGTATATATGGGAAAGTTTTTTAGATACCAAAATGTTGAAACTCATGAATAACACTCTTAATTGAGAAACAGAACAATTTTAGGAAATGAGTGTATTTTGAGTTTTTTTTTACATTCTTAGTGGTCCAACCCCAAATTACATGCGAGAACGTGGAAAAAAAATGAAATTACTAGAAAAATGTCTTTTAGTGTTTTTCAGCGTGTTAGGCAATAAAGCACTAGAAAGCAGGGCAATCACATTACATGGGAATATAACCAACTTTTACCAAGAACTTGCCTTTAAGTTTTTTTGAGCTCCTTACATACCAAAACGCTAAAACCCATGCAAAACACCCTTTATGGAAAAACAGAATAACATTATCAAAAACATGTATTTTGAGTGTTTTTGAGCTTGTTACCAATAAAAATGCTTAAATACATGCAAAGAACCCTATGTTTGGGAAAGAAAGGACATTACGAGGAATGTGTATTATGAGTGTTTATAAGTTCCTTAAGTACCAAAAAGCTAAAACCCACAAATAACAAAAATAAAAAAAATAAACAAAAAAATAGCATTTTTTTTATTGATCTTCATAGGTACCGAGACGCCAAAATTCTGGCAAAATTCAGGAAAATTACGTGAAAAAAGAATATTATGAAAAAGGTTAATTTTAGCTTTTTTTTCGGACTGTTATGTACCAAACCCTAATGTGTATGCAAAGCCACCTATATGGGGAAATTAAACGACTTTACAAGAAATCTGTCTTTTGAGTGTTTTTCAGCATGTTAGGCATCAAAAACGATAGATAACATGGAAGGCACTCTATATGGGAATCCAAAACAAAATTACAGAAAACGTTGTTTTTCTGTGTTTTACGTAGAAAAACGCTAAAACGGATGGAAACCAACCAATATGAAGAAATAGAATAACATTACCAAAAAGGTATATCTTGAGTGTTTTTGATCATGTTACCTATAAAAACGCTTAAATACATGCAAAGAACCTTATCTTTAGGAAACAAAAGGACATTACGAGAAACGAGTATTATGAGTGTTTTTACGGTCCTTAAGTACCAAAAAGTTTAAACCCACAAATAACACTCTTTATAGAGAAAAAAATAAATAAATGAAAAAATAGCATTTTTTTTTTTGTTATTGATCTTCATAGGTACCGAGATGCCAAAATTCTGGCAAAATTCAGGGAAATTATGTGAAAAAAGGATATCAAATAAGTTAATTTTAGCTTATTTTCAGACCGTTATGTACCAAACCCTAAAGTGCATGTAGAGCCACCTATATGGGGAAATTAAACGACTTTACCTGAAACCTGTCTTTTGCCTGTTTTTCAGTATGTTAGGCACCAAAACAATAAATAATATGGAAGTCACTCTGTATGGGAATCCAAAACAAAATTAGTGAAAACGTGTCTTTTTAGTGTTTTACGTAGAAAAACCCTAAAACGAATGCAAATCAACCAATATCATGAAATAGAATAATATTACCAAAAAGGTATTTTTTGTGTTTTTGAGCGAAAATGGATGCAAATCTCTCTATATTGGGAAACAAAAGGACATTACGAGAAACGTTTATAATTATTGTTTTATAGTTTCACAAGAACCACAAGGCAAAACAAGCAAAAACTCGTGTATATAGAGATTTTTCTTAGATACCAAAATGCTGAAATTCATGAATAACACTCTTAATTGAGAAACAGAACAACCTTACCAAATGCGTGTATTTTGAGTGTTTTTCACATTCTTAGTTACCAAAACCCGAAATTATATACGAAACTAGCTTTATTTTGGAAATAAATGACATTACCAGAAAAAAAGTGTGTTTTGAGTGTTTTTGAGCGTGTTAGGCAATAAAGAACAAAAAAGCAGGACAATGACATTACATGGGAATAACACCAACATTTACCAAGAACTTGTCTTTAAGTGTTTTTCAGCTCCTTACATACCAAAACGCTAAAATGCATGCAAAACACCCTTTATTGAGAAACAAAATAACATTACGAAAAACATGAATTTTCAGTGTTTTTGATCTCTTACGTATAAAAACGCTTAAACACATGCAAAGAACCCTATGTTAGGGAAACGAAAGGACATTACGAGAAACGTGTATTATGAGTGTTTTTAAGTTCCATGAGTACAAAAAGAGTTAAAACCCACAAATAACACTCTTTATAGAGAAAATAAATAAATAAATAAAAACTAGGATTTTTTTTTTATTTATCTTCATAGGTACCGAGATGCCAAAATTCTGGCAAAATTCAGGGAAATTATGTGAAAAAATAATATTATGAAAAAAGGTAATTTTAGCTTTTTTTTTTTCGGACTGTTATGTATCAAACCCTAAAGTGTATGCAAAGCCACCTATATGAGGAAATTAAACGACTTTACCAGATACCTGTCTTTTGAGTGTTTTTCAGCAAGTTAGGCACCAAAACGATAAATAATATGGAAGTCACTCTTTATGGGAATCCAAAACAAAATTACTGAAAACGTGTCTTTTTAGTGTTTTACTCAGAAAAACATTAAAACGGATGCAAACCAACCAATATGAAGAAATAAAATAATATTACTAAAAAGTTATATTTTGAGTGTTTTTGAGCTTGTTACCTACAGAAAACGCGAAAATAGTTGCAAAGCACTCTATATTGGGAAAGAAAAGGACATTACGAGAAACGTGTATAATGAGTGTTTTATAGTTTCACAAGAACCACAAGGCAAAACACGCAAAAACTCGTGTATATGGAGGTTTTTTAGATACTAAAATGCTGAAATTCATGAATAACACTCTTAATTGAGAAACAGAACAACCTTACCAAATGGGTGTATTTTGAATCTTTTTAACATTCTTACTTACCAAAACCGCAAATTGCATGCGAAACTAGCTTTATGTGTGAAAAAAAATATTATTAGAAAAGTGTCGAGTTTTTTTGAGCGTGTTAGGCAATAAAGCACTAAAATGCAGTGCAATCACATTACATGGGAATAAAACCAACTTTTGCCAATAACTTGTCTTTAAGTGTTTTTAAGCTCCTTACATACGAAAACGCTAAAACGCATAAAAAACAAGTATTTTGAGTCTTTTGTAAGATCGTTACGTAAAAAAACGCCTAAATGAATCGGAAATATCCTATATGGGAAAAATTAAAAGACATTACGAGAAACGTCTATTATGAGGGTTTTTGATTTTCTTAGTATCAAAAGGGTAAAACGCATGAAAATACTCTATATGGAGAAACAGAACAATACTGCCAAAAAAAAACGTGCATTTTGAGTGTTATGACATTGTTAGTTACCAAAAGCCAAAATTCATGCAAAGACCCATATATATATATATATATATATATATATATATATATATATATATATATATATATATATATATATATATATATATATATATATATATATATATATATATATATATATGAAAAGACTTTAAAAACGTATGAAAATACCATATATAGTGAAACAGAATACACTAACCAAAAACGTATATTTTGTGTTTTTTTATTTATTTTTTTTAGCTTATTATGTACAAAATCGCCTGTCATCAAACAAATCACCCTGCATATGGAAATAAAAAGGACATTACGAGAAACGTTTTTTTTTTTTTTTTTATTACTTTCTTAAGTACCAAATCAGTACTTCAATAGTGCTCTGAAGAAAAAGAACAAACTTACCAAAAACTGGTATTTTTTTTACATTCATAATTACCAAAACGCCAACATGCATGTAAAGCAACCTATATGAAGAAACGAAACGAAATCACTAGAAACTTCTCTTTTGTTATTTTTTGGGCGTGTTAGGCACCAAATCAGTAAGAAGCAACGAAATCACCCCATAGGGGAATACAAAACAACTTTACTAAAAAGTGTCTTTAGTGTTTTTTTTAGGTTCTTACGAACTAAAATGTCAAAATACATGCAAACATCCTGTTAGGTACCAAAGCACCAAAAACAGCCTATATGAGGAAACGAAAGGACATGACAAAAAACGTGTATTATGAGTTTTTTTTTTTTTTAGCTTCTCAGGTACCAAAACTCAAAAATGGAGAAAGAAAAAACATTACCAAAATCGTGTAATTTGAATGTTTTTCACATTGTCAGGTAGGAAAACACCATAATGCTTGCTCGCTATACGAGAAAATTAAACAACAATGTAAAAAATGTGTTTTTATGTGTTTTTCAGCGTGTTCGGCACGAAAACCCTAAATAGCATGGAAAGCACCTTATATAGAAATGCAAAATAATAAGCATGTCTTCTAAGTGTTTTAAACTTTTTACGTTCCAAAACGCTAAAACACGTGCAACAAACACGAATAATCTTACCAAACAGAAAAAAAAAACTTACCAAAAACGTGTATTTTGAGTCTTTTTGAGTCTGTTACGTACATCATCTTAAAAATGCATGTAAAGCACCCTGTATGAGGAAACGAGAGGACATTACGAGAAACGTGCATTATCAGAGTTTTGAGTCTCTTAGGTACCAAACACTAAACCGCCTGAATGAAGATTAAATATATTCTATATCTCTTAATAGAGAAACAGAACATCACCAAAAACGTGTTTTTGAGTGTTTTTTCTTTTTTCCTTTTTATGTACCAAAACGTCAAAATACATACGAAGCATCCTATATGGGGAAATGGAAAGACGTTTGGAGAAACCAGTTTTATTTGTGTTTTTGAGCTTCCTAAGTAAGCTTCCTAAGTACCAAAACGCTAAAAAGGATGAATAGCACCCTATATAAAGAAAAAGAACAACATTACCTAAAATCTTTATTTTGAGCGTTTTTCACATTATGTAGCAAAACATCATAATGCATGCAGAAGAAGCAAAACGATATTACAGGAAACGTGTCTTTTGAGTGTTTACTTGAGTGTTAGGAATCAAAATGCTAAAAAGCATTGAAAGCACCCTATTTGGCAATATAAAATAACATTACCAAGAAAGTGTCTTTAGAGTGTTTTTAACCTTCTTACATCCGAAATTGCTGAAAAGCATGCGTAAAGGTTTTACGGAGAAACAAATTAACATTACCAAAAACTTGTATTTTGATTGTTTTTGTGCTTGTTAAGTATAAAAGTGCCAAATTACACGCAAAGCATCCTACATGGAGAAAAGAAAGGACATTACGAGAAAAGTGTATTATGAGAGATTTTGAGCTTTTTAGGTACCTAGACTCAAAAACACATGATTAGAACTTTATATGGAAAAATAACTCTACCGAAAACTTTTACTTAAACTTTTTTATATATATTTTTAAGTACCAAAAGACAAAATGCATTGGAAGCCCCCTTTATCGGGAAACGAAACGACATTATCATCAACGTGTCTTTTGAGTGTTTTTCAACGTGTTAGACACCAAAACGCTGAAAAGCATGGAAAGCGCTCCATAAAGGAATACAAAATAACATTACTAAAAACGTGTTTTAAAGGTTCTTATGTACAGAAACGCTAAAACTCAAGCAAAACACCCTTTATAGAGAAGCGAAATAAATATTTCGTTGATAAATTACATTCAGGACAGTTAGGGAATATCCCTTACAGAAGAATAAGATCGCAGAAGAATGATCCTAAATGGATGATTGAGGTTAAAACATTACATAGGGCGAAAGAGAAATATATATGAGATTAAAGACAGGGGAAGTGGTTTTAAGGCCATAATATAATGAATTAGAAAAGTCAGGAGTTTAACAAGGAAAGCTAAAAATAGTTATGAATTAAAGGTAGCCAGCCAAGCGAAGATGGACCCCAAAGGATTTTATCAGGCATATAAGACGAAGAATAGAGAAACAATATTTCCTTAAAGACAGCAGAATGGGACCTGCTTAATTGTTGGGAGGAGATTAGTAAAATTGTGGACGAGTATTTTTTAACTGTCTTTGCCCAGGAAAACATGCAGGATTTGCCGAATAGTGACAAGATATTTAGAGTAGAAGAAAATGAGAAGCTGACAGATATTACCATAACTAAAGAGATAGTGGAACAGGAGAGAGATAAGCTGAAAAGTTCAAGTCACCAGGACCAGATGAAATATATTCCACAGTATTTAAGAATTGGAAAAACGTTATGAGTAATCTGGATAAGGTCATGGCCAAGCGGCAGGCGACAGAGTGTTGTAATAAACGGCTCTAAATCCGAGTGGGGTCAAGTAATTAGTGGGGTGACAAAGGGATTATTAGTATTAGGGCCGATGTTGTTTTTAATATATGTCAATGACTTGGTTAGTGGAATTAGTAGTGTTGTTAGTAAATTTGCGGATGACACGAGAGTATGTAGATTAATTAGGTCAGAATCGCATACCATCGCCTTGCAGGCAGATTTGGATAGGATGAACGAATGGACAGACAGATGGCAAATGCAGTTTAATATCAACAAATGGAAAGCACTTAGCGTAAGTAGAAGAAACCCACACAGTAGTTACACAATGAACAACCAAGTTCTGGTAGGTTCAGGGTTAGAAAAAGATTTGAGATTTAAAGTTAGCTCTGAACTCCGTCTAAGAAAGCAATGCAAAGAGGCCAGAAACAAAGCAAATAGTGTATTATGATTCATTTTCAGGAGTGCTAAAAGTAAAAAATTCCGAAGTAATATTAAAGTTACATTTAGCGCTGGTCAGACTTCATCTAGACTACGCTGTCCTATTCTGGTCACCACATCACAGGAAGGATAAAGGTCTATTAAAATCACTTCAAAGGAGAATGACTAAAAGGATACAGGGGATGAGGAGTATTCCTTACGAAGCAAGATTCAAGCTGTTAAACTTACATTCTTTAGAGAGACGTAGGTTAAGAGTGGACCTAATAGAAGTCTTTAAGTGGTATATGGGTTATAACAAGGGGAACATAAGGAAAATTCTTAGAATCTGTAACCATGATAGAACAAGAAAAATAGAACATCAAGTTTTCAGGCTTGAGCCTGAAAACTTGATGTTCAAAAAGGAAACAGAAAGGCATTGGTTTTCAAATACAGTAGTAGATGATTGCAGCGGACTTAGTAATCAAGCTGTTAGTGCTGAGGCATTTGGCAACTGTAAGAGAAAATTACACATTTATAGATGGGGATGATAGGTGGAAATACGTAGGCATATTTCATACAAGTACTGCCACGTGTAGGCCTGATGTCTTCTTGCATATTTACTTATTTCTTATGTTCTTATGTTCTTATTTTCAGTGTTTTTCAGTTATTCCATGAAAAATTAAATGCCAAAATGCATGCAAAGCACCCTAAATGAGGAAAAAAAGGGACATTACGAAAAACGTGCATTATAATTGTTTTTGAGATTCTTAGATACCAAAATCCTGAAACTCATTAATAACACTCCTAATTGAGAAACAGAACAACCTTACCAAATGCGTGTATTTTGTGTGTTTTTCACATTCTTGGTTACCAAAAACCCAAATTGCATACAAAACTAGCTTTATGTGGAAAAAAAAAAAGGTTTCCAGAAAAGTGTCTTTTGAGTTGAACTTGCCGTTAAATATTTTTGAGCTCCTTACATACCAAAACGCTAAAACGAATGCAAAAAATCCGTTATGGAGAAACACAATAACATTACAAAAAATATGTATTTTGAGTGTTTTTGATCATGTTACCTATAAATACGTTTAATTACATGCAAGGAATCCAATGTTTGGGAAACGAAAGGACATTACGAGAAACGTGTATTATAAGTGTTTTTAAGTTACTTAAATACCAAAAAGCTAAAACCCACAAATGACACTCTTTAAGAAGAAACAAAAAAATAAAAATAAAAATAAATAAATGAAATAAAAGAAAATAATAATTTTTTTTTTGTTATTCATCTTAATAGGTACCGAGATGCCAAAATTCTGTTAAAATTCAGGGAAATTATGTGGATAAAAGAACATTATCGAAAAAGTTAATTTTAGCTTTTTTTCGGAATGTTATGTACCAAACCCTAAAATGCATGCAAAGCCAGCTATATGGGGAAATTAAACGACTTTAAAAGAAAACTGTTTTTTGAGTGTTTTTCAGCATGTTAGGCACCAAAACGATAAATAATATGGAATTACTGAAAACGTGTCTTTTCAGTGTTTTACGTAAAAAACGCTAAAACGGATGCAAACAGATCAATATGAAAAAATAGAATAACATTACCAAAAAGGTATATTTTAAGAATTTTTGAGCTTGTAACTAACAAAAAAAAAAAAAAAAAAACGCGAAATTGGATGCAAAGCACTCTATATTGGGAAATAAAAAGACATTACGAGAAACGTGTATAATGAGTGTTTTATAGTTTCACAAGAACCACGAAGCAAAAAACGCAAAAAACTAGTGTATATGGAAAAGTTTCATAGGCACCAAAATGCTGAAACTCCTGAATAACACTCTTAATTAAGAAACAGAATAACATTACTAAATTCGTGTATTTTGAGTGTTTTTTACATTCTTAGTTACTAGAACCCCAAATTGCATGCGAAACTAGCTTTATGTAGGGAAAAAAAAAAAAAATGACATTACCAGAAAAGTGTCTTTTGAGGGTTTTTGAGAGAGGTAGGCAATAAAGCACTAAAAAGGAGGGCAATCACATTACCTGCAAATAAAACCAACTTTTACCAAGAACTTGCCTTTAAGTGTTTTTTAACTCCTTATATACCAAAACGCTAAAACACATGCAAAACACCCTTTATGGAGAAACAGATTAACATTACCAAAAACATGTATTTTGATTGTTTTTGATCATGTTACCTCTAAAAACGCTTAAATACATGCAAAGAACCCTATGTCTGGGAAACGAAAGGACATTACGAGAAACGTGTATTATACGTTTTTTTAAGTTCCATAAGTACCAAAAAGCTAAAACCTCTTTATAGAGAAAAAAAAAAAAAAATTTTTATTCTACTTCATAGGTACTGAGATGCCAAAATTCCGGCAAAATTCAGGGAAATTATGTGTAAAAAAAACATTATCAAAAAAGTTAATTTCAGCTTTTTTTCGGACTGTTATGTATCAAACCATGAAGTGCATGCAAAGCCAACTATATGGGGAAATTAAACGACTTGACGAGAAGCCTGTGTTTCTAGTGTTTTGAGCATGTTAGTCACCAAAACAATAAATAATATTGAAGTCATTCTATGTGGGAATCCAAAACAAAATTACTTTAAACGTGTCTTTTTCCTGTTTTACGTAGAAAAACGCTAAAACGGATGCAAACCAACCAATATGAAGAAATAGATTAAAATTACCAAAAATGTATAATTTGAGTGTTTTTTTTAGCTTTTTACTTACAAAAAAACGCGAAAAAGGATGCAAAGCTCTCTCTATTGGTTAACAAAAGGACATTACGAGAAACGTGTATAATGAGTGTTTTATAGATTCTCAAGAATCACAAGGCAAAAGACGCAAAAAAGTCATATATATGGAGAAGTTTCTTAGATACCAAAATGCTGAAACTCCTGAATAAGACTCTAAATTGAGAAATAGAACAACATTACCAAATGCGTGTATTTTGAGTGTTTTTCACATTCTTAGTTACCAAAACCTCAAATTTTATGTGAAAGTAGCTTTATGTGGGAAAAAAAGGACATTACCAGAAAAGTGTCTTTTAAGTGTTTTTTTTTTTTTAGCATGATAGGTAATAAAACAGTAAAAAGTAGGGCACTCACATTACATGGGAATAAAACTAACTTTTACTAAGAACTTGCCTTTAAGTGTTTTTGACCTCCTTATATACCAAAACGCTAAAACGAATGCAAAACACCCTTTATGGAGAAACAGAATAACATTACCAAAAACATGTATTTTGAGTGTTTTTGATCATGTTACCTATAAAAACGCTTAAATACATGCAAAGAACCTTATGCTTGGGAAATTAAAGGACATTTTAAAAAAAACATGTATTACGAGTGTTTTTAAGTTCTTTAAGTACCATTTAGCTAAAGCCCATAAATAACACTGTTTATAGAAAAAATAAATAAATAAAAAGATAGGAATTTATTTATTTTTTTGTTATTCATCTTCATAGGTACCAAGATGCCAAAATTCTGGCAAAATTCAGGGAAATTATGTGAAAAAAGAACATTATGAAAAAAAGTTAATTTTAGCTTTTTTTTCGGACTGTTATGTACCAAATCCTAAAGTGCATGCAAAGCCACCTGTCTTTTGTGTTTTTTTTTTTCAGCATGTTAGGCACCAAAACGATAAATAATATGGAAGTCACTCAATGTGGGAATCCATCACAAAATTACTGAAAAAGTGTCTTTTCAGTGTTTTACGTAGAAAAACGCTAAATCGAATGCAAACCAACGAATATGGAGAAATAGAATAACATTACCAAAAGGTATATTTTGAGTGTTTTTGAGCTTACCTTCAAAAAACGCGAAAATGGATGAAAAGCACTCTATATTGGGATACAAAAGGACATTACGAGAAACGTGTATAATGAGTGTTTTATAGTTTCACAACAGCCAGAAGGCAAAAATCGAAAAACCTGGTGTACGAGTATATGGAGAAGTTTCTTAGATACCAAAATGCTGAAACTCAGATATAACACTCTTAATTAAGAATAGAAAACAACCATACCAAATGCATGTATTTTCAGTGGTTTTTACATTCTTCGTTACCAAAACCAAAAATTGCATGCGAAACCAGCTTTATGTGGGAAAAAAATTACATTACCAGAAAAGTGTCTTTTGAGTGTTTTTGAACGTGATATGCACAAAAGCATTAAAAATTAGGGCAATCACATTATATGGGAATAAAACCAACTTTTACCAAGAACCTGCCTTTACGTGTTTTTGAGCTTCTTACATACCAAAACGCTAAAACGCATGTGAAACACCCTTTATGGAGAAACAGAATAACATTACCAGAAACATGTATTTTGAGTGTTTTTGATCATGTTACCTATAAAAACGCCTAAATACATGCAAAGAACCCTATGTTTGGAAAATGAAAGGATATTAAGAAAATCGTGTATTATGAGTGTTTTTAAGTTCCTTAAGTACCATAAAGCTAAAACCCACAAATAACTCGTTATAGAGAGATTTTTTTTTTCTTGTTATTCATCTTCATAGGTACCGAGATGCCAAAATTCTGGCAAAATTTGTGGAAATTTTGTAAAAAAAAAATCATTATAAAAAAAATAATTTTAGGTTTTTTCCGGAGTTATGTACAAACTCTGAAGTGCATGCAGATCCACCTATATGGGGAAATTACACGACTTTACCAGAAACCTGTCTTTTGAGTGTTTTTCAGCAATTTCAACAATATTATTTAAAACGTGTCTTTTCAGTGATTTACGTAGAAAAACGGTAAAACGGATGCAAGCCAACCAATATGAAGAAATAGAATAACATTACCAAAAATATATATTTTGATGTGTTTTTGAGCTTGTTACCTACAAAAAATGCAAAAATGGATAGAAAGCACTTCATATTGGCAAAGAAGAGGACATTAGGAAAAACGTGTATGAGTGTTTTATAGTTTGACAAGAACTACAAGGTAAAATACTCAAAAACTCGTGTACATAAAGAAGTTTCTTACATACCAAAAAGCTGAAACTCATGAATAACACTTTTAATTTTGAAACAGAAATACCTTACCAAATGTGTGTATTAGAAAAGGTTCTTACATACCAAAATGCTGAAACTCATGAATAAACCTTTTAATTAAGAAATAGAACAACCTTACTAAATGCCTGTGTTTTGAGTTTTTTTTTTCACATTCTTAGTTACCAAAACCCCAAATTCCATGCAAAACTACCTTTATTTGGGAAAAAAAAAATGATATAACCAGAAAAGTGTCTTTTGAGTGTTTTTGAGCGTGTTAAGCAATAAAGCACTAAAAAGCATTACATGGGAATAAAAACAACTTTTACCAAGAACTTGCCTTTAAGTGTTTTTGAACTCATTACATACCAAAACGCTAAAACGCATGGAAAACACCTTTTATGGAGAAACAGAATAAAATTACCAAAAACATATATTTTAAGTGTTTTTGATCAAGTTATCTATACGAGTAAAAACGTTTAAATACATGCAAAAAACCTTGTTTGCGAAACGAAAGGACATTACGAGAAACGTGTATTATAAGTGTTTTTAAGTTCCTTAAGTACCAAAAAGCTAAAACCCACAAATAACACTCTTTATTTAGTAAAAAAAAGTAAGAAAATAAAAAAAAGGATTTTTTTTTTTTATTAATCTTCATAGGTACCGAGATGCCAAAATTCTGGGAAAATTCAGGGCTATTATATGATAAAACAAAAATTATCAAAAAAGTAAATTATAACTTTTTTTTTCGGACTGTTATGTACCAAACCCTAAAGTGCATCCAAAGACTCTTATATGAGGAAATTAAACGACCTTACCAGAAATCTGTTTTTTGAGTGTTTTTCAACATGTTAGGCACCAAAACGATTAATAATGAGGAACTCACTCTATATGAGAATCCAAAACAAAATTGCTGACAACGAGTTTTTTCTTTGTTTTACGTAGAAAAACGCTAAAACGGATGCAAACGTACCAATATCAAGACATAGAAAAACATTACCAAAAAGGTATATTTTGAGTGTTTTGAGCTTGTTACCTACAAAAAACGCGAGAATTGATGCAAAGCACTCTATATTAGAAAACAAAAGGACTTTGCAAGAAAAGTGTATAATGGGTTTTTTATAGTTCAAAAGAACCAAAAGGCAAAAAACAGAAAAACCTAGATACCAAAATGCTGAAACTCATGAATAACACTCTTAATTGAGAAACACAACAACCTTACTAAATGCGTGTATTTTGAGTGCTTTTCACATTCTTAGTTACCAAAACCCCAAATTGCATGCGAAACCACCTTTATGTGAGGAAAAAATGATATTACCAGAAAAGTATCTTTTAAGTGTTTTTGAGCGTGATAGGCAATAAAGCACTAAAAAGCAGGGCAATCATATTACATTGGAATAACACCAATTTCTACCAAAAATTTGCCTTTAAGTGTTTTTGAGCTCCTTATATACCAAACCGCTAAAACGCATACAAAACAAACTTTATGGAGAAACAGAATAACATTACCAAAAACATGTATTTTGAGTGTTTTTGATCATGTTATCTATAAAAACGCTTAAATACATGCAAAGAATATTATGTTTGGGAAACAAAAGGACATTACGAGAAACGTGTATTATGCGTGTTTTTTAAGTTGCTTAAGTACCAAAAAGTTAAAACCCACAAATAACACTCTTTATTTAGAAATAAAAAAATAAAAAACATATAAAAAATAGGAATTTTTTTTTTTTTTTGTTATTCATATTCATAGGTACCGAGATACCAAAATTCTGGGAAAATTCAGGGCAATCATATGATAAAAGAATATTATTAAAAAAGTTAATTTCCGGTTTTTTTTTTTCGGACTGTACCAAACCTTAAAGTGGATGCAAAGACTCCTATATGAGGAAATTAAACGACCTTAAAAGAAATATGTGTTTTGAGTGTTTTTTTAGCATGTTAGGCACCAAAACGATAAATAATAAGGAACTCACTATATATGGGAATCCCCAAAAAAGTTGCTGAAAACGTGTCTTCTCAGTGTTTTACGTATAAAAACGCTAAAACGGATGCAAAGCAACCAATATCAAGAAATAGAAAAACGTTACTAAAAATGCATATTTTGAGTGTTTTTGAGCTTGTTACCTACAAAAAATGCGAAAATTGATGCAAAGCACTCTATATTGGGAAACAAAAGGACATTGCAAAATCTCGTGTATATGGAGAGGTTTCCTAGATACAAAAATGCTAAAACTCATGTATAACACTTCTAATTGAGAAACAGAACAACCTTAATAAATGCGTGTATTTTGAGTGCTTTTCACATTCTTAGTTAGCAAAACCCCAAATTGCATGCGAAAATAGATTTGTGGGAAAAAAAATGATTTACCAGAAAAGTGTCTTTTGAGTGTTTTTGAGCGTGATAGAAAAAAAAAAGCATTAAAAAGGAGGGCAATCACATTACATTGGAGGAAAACGAATTTTTAACAAGAACTTGCCTTTAAGTGTTTTTGAGCTCCTTATATAGCAAAACACTAAAACGCATGCAAAACTCTCTTTATGGTGAAACAATAACATTAACAAAAACATGTATTTTGAGTGTTTCTGATTATGTTACCAATAAAAACGTTTAAATAAATGCATAGAACACTATTTTTGGGGGGAAACGAAAGAAGATTACGAGAAACGTGTATTATGAGTGTTTTTAAGTTCATTAATTACCAAAAAGCTAAAAGCCACAAATAACACTCCTTATTGAGAAACAATAAATAAATAAAAAAAATACAATATTTTTTGTTCTTTCTTATTCATACCGAAATGCCAAAATTCGGGCAAAAATTCAGGAAATTATGTGAAATAAGAACATTATCAAAAAAGTTATATTTAGCTTTTTTTTTCGGACTGTTATGTACCAAACCCCTAAAGTGCATGCAAAGCCTCCTATATGGGGAATTTAAACGTTTTTGCCAGAAAACGGTCTTATGAGTGTTTTTCAGCATGTTAGGAACCAACACGATAAATAACATGGAAGTTAATCTATATGGGAATGAAAAAAAAAATTACTAATAACGTGTCTTTTCGGTGATTTACGTAGAAAAACGCTAAAACGGATGTAAACCAACCAATATGAAAAGATAAAATAGCATTACCAAAAATGTATATTTTAAGTGTTTTTGAAATTGTTACCTACAAAAAACGCGAAAATGGATAGAAACCACTCTATATTGGGAAGCAAATGGACTTTACGAGAAACGTGTATAATGAGTGTTTTATAGTTTCACAAGAACTACAAGGCAAAAAACGCAAAAATTCGTTTATATAGAGAAGTTTCTTACATTCCAAAATGCTGAAACTCTGGAACAACACTCTTAATTGAGAAACAGAACAATCTTACTAAATGCGTGTATTTTGAGTGCTTTTCACATCCTTAGTTACCAAAACCCCAAATTGCATGCGAAACCAGCCTTATGTGGGACAAAAATGACATTACCAGAAAAATGTCTTTTGAGTGTTTTTTTTTTTTTAGCGTGTAAGGCAATAAAGCACTAAAAAGCAGGGCAATCACATTACATTGGAATAAAACCAATTTTAAACAAGAACTTGCCTTTAAGTGTATTTGAGCTCCTTCTATACCAAAACACTAAAATGTATGCAAAATACACTTTATAGTGAAACAGAATAACATTACCAAAAACATGTATTTTGAGTGTTTTTGATCATGTTACCAATAAAAACGCTTAAATACATACAAAGAACCGTATTTTTGGGAAATGGAAGGACATTACGAGAAACGTGTATTATGAGAATTTTTAAGTTCATTAAGTACGAAAAAGCTTAAAGCCACAAATTACACTCTTTATTGAGAGAAAAAAAAATAAATAAATGAAAAAATGCCATTTTTTTTTTTCATTCATATTCATCTTCACAGGTAACGAGGTGCCAAAATTCGGGCAAAGTTCAGGAAATTATATGAAATAAGAACATTATCAAAAAAGTTAAATTTAGCTTTTATTTCGGACTGTTATGTACCAAACCCGTAAAGTACATGCAAAGCCACCTATATAGGGAAATTAAACGTCTTTGCCAGAAAACTGTCTTATGAGTGTTTTTCAGCATGTTAGGAACCAACACGATAAAACCCAAGGAAGTCTATCTATATGGGAATCCAAAACAAAATTATTGAAAACGTGTCTTTTCAGTGTTTTACGTAGAAAACACTAAAACGGATGCAAACTAACCAAAATGAAGAAATAGAATAACATTAACAAAAAGATATATTTTGAGTGTTTTTGAAATTGTTACCTACAAAAAAAACGCGAAAATGAATGGAAAGCACTCTATATTGGGAAGCAAAATGCACCAAAAAGCATGTTAGGCACCAAAACGATAAATAATATGAAAGTCACTCTATATGGAAATCCAAAACAAAATTACTGGAAACGTGTCTTTTAAAAGATTTACGTAGAAAAACGGATGCAAACCAACTAATATGAAGAAATAGAATAACATTACCAAAAAAGTATATTTTGTGTGTTTTTGAGCTTGTTACATAAAAAGAAATGCGAAAATGGATGCGAAGCACTCTATATGAGGAAAAAAAAGGACATAACGAGAAACGTGTATAATGAGTGTTTTATAGTTTCACCAGAATCACAAGGCAAAAAACGCAAAAACTCGACTGTATGGAGAAGTTTCTAAGATACCAAAATACTGAAACTCATGAATAACACTCATAATCAAGAAACAGAACAACCTTACTAAATGCATGAATTTTGAGTGTTTTTTTTACATTCTTAATTACCAAAAACCCAAATTCTATGCGAAACTAGCTTTATGTGGGAAAAAAATGACATTACCAGAAAAGTGTCTTTGAGTGTTTTTGAGCATGTTAGGCAATAAAGCACTAAAAAGCAGGGCAATCACATTACATGTGAAAAAAAACAACTTTTACGAAGAACTTACCTTTTAGTGTTTCGGTACGCATTTAGTAAGGTTGCTCTGTTTCTCAATTAAGAATGTTATTTATGAGTTTCAGCATTTACACGAGTTTTTGCGTTTTTTGCCTTGTAGTTTTTTTTAATTATAAAACATTCATTATACATTTTTCTTGCAAAGTCCCTTTGTTTTCCAATATAGAGAGCTTTGTATCCATTTTCGCGTTTTTTTTTTGTAGGTAACAAGCTCAAAAACACTCAAAATATACATTTTTTGGTAATGTTTTTCTGCTTCTTGATATTGGTTGGTTTGTATCAGTTTTAGCGTTTTTGTACGTAAAATACTGAGAAGACACGTTTTCAGTAATATTCTTTTGGATTCCCACAGAGTGAGTTCCTTATTATTTATCGTTTTGGTGCCTAACATGCTGAAAAACACTCAAAAGACAGATTTCTGGTAAGGTCTTTAATTTCCTCATATGGGAGGCTTTGCATATCTTTTCAGTGTTTTTGAGCGGGTTACACAATAAAGCACTAAAAGCCAGGGCAATCACATTACATGGGAATAAAACCAAATTTTACCAAGAACTGGCCTTTAAGTGTTTTTGAGCTCCTTACATACCAAAACGCTAAAACACATGCAAAATACATTTTATGGAGAAACAGAATAACATTACCAAATACATGTATTTTGAGTGTTTTTGATCATGTTATCTAAAAAAAAACGCTTAAATACATGGAAAGATCCTTGTGTTTGGGAATCGAAAGAACATTACGAGAAACATGTATTATGACTGATTTTTAAGTTTCTTCAGTACCAAAAAAGCTAAAACCCAAAAATAACAATCTTTAGAAAAAATAAATAAATAAACAAAAAAATGGGATTTTTTTTTTTTTATTCATCTTCATAGGTACCGAGATGCCAAAATTCTGCCAAAATTCAGGGAATTTATGTGGAAAAAAGAACAATATCATAAAAGTTAATTTTAGCTTTTTTTCGGATTGTTATGTACCAAACCCTAAAGTGCATGCAAAGCCACCTATATAAGGAAGTTAAACGACTTCACCAGAAACCTGTCTTTTCAGTGTTTTTCAGCATGTTAGGCACTAAAACGATAAATAATATGGAAGTCAGTCAATATGTGAATCAAAAAGAAAATTACTGAAAACGTGTCTATTCAGTGTTTTACGTAGAAAAACGCTAAAGCGGATACAAACCATCCTATATGAAGAAATAGAATAACATTACCAAAAAAGATATATTTTGAGTGTTTTTGAGCTTGTTACCTACGAAAAATGCAAAAATAGATGTAAAGCACTCCATATTCGGAAAGAAAAGGACATTACGAGAAACGTATATAATGAGTGTTTTATAGTTTTAAAAGAACCACAAGGCAATAAACGCATAAACTCGTGTATATAGATAAATTTCTTACATATCAAAATGAATAAATGCATGAATAACACTTTTAATCGATAAACAGAACTACCTTACCAAATTGTGTATTTTGAGTGTTTTTCACATTCTTAGTTACGAAAATGCCAAATTACATGCGAAACTAGCTTCATGTGGGAAAAAAAAAAAAAGACATTAGAAAAGTGTCTTTTGAGTTTTTTTCAGCGTGATATGCAACAAAGCACTAAAAAGCAGAACGATCACATTACATGGGAATAAAACCAACTTTTAAGAAGAATTTGCCTTTAAGTGTTTTTTAACCCCTTATATACCAAACCGCTAAAACGCATGCAAAACAAACAGAATAACATTACCAAAAACAAGTATTTTGAGTGTTTTTTACCATGTTATCTATAAAAACGCTTAAGTATATGCAAAGAACATTATGTTTGGGAAACAAAAGGACATTACGAGAAACGTGTATTATGAGTGTTTTTTTTAAGTTCCTTAAGTACCAAAAAGCTAAAATCCATAAATAACACTCTTTATTTAGAAAATAAAAATAAAAAAAAAAAAATAAAAAATATGATTTTTTTTTTTTTGTTATTCATCTTCATAGGTACCGAGATCCCAAAATTCTGGGGAAATTCAGGGCAAATATGTGATAAAAGAATATTATCAAAAAAGTTAATTTCAGCTCTTTTATTTTTTCGGACTGTTATGTACCAAACCCTAAAGTGCATGGAAAGCCTCCAATATGAAGAAATTAAACGACCTTACCAGAAATCTGTGTTTTGAGTGTTATTTAGCATGTTAGGCACCAAAACGATAAATAATAAGGAACTCACTCTATATGGGAATCCAAAACAAAGTTACTGAAAACGTGTCTTCTCAGTGTTTTACATAGAAAAACGCTAAAACAGATGCAAAGGAACCAATATCAAGAAATAGAAAAAAGTTACTAAAAAGGTATATTTTGAGTGTTTTTGAGCTTGTTACCTACAAAAAACTTGAAAATTGATGGAAAGCACTCTATATTGGGAAACAAAATGACATTGCAAGAAAAGTGTATAATGAGTGTTTTATAGTTCAAAAGAACCACAAGGCAAAAAACGCAAAATCTCGTGTATATGGAGAGGTTTCCTAGATACTAAAATGCTAAAACTCATGTATAACACTCCTAATTGAGAAACAGAACAACCTTACTAAATGCGTGTATTTTGAGTGCTTTTAACATTCTTAGTTACCAAAACCCCAAATTGCATGCGAAAATAGATTTGTGGGAAAAATAAAAATGATTTACCAGAAAAGTGTCTTTTGAGTGTTTTTGAGCGTGATAGGCAATAAAGTACTAAAAAGGAGAGCAATCACATTACATTTGAGTAAAACGTATTTTTACCAAGAACTTGCCTTTAAGTGTTTTTGAGCTTCTTATATACCAAAACACTAAAACGCATGCAAAACACACTTTATGGTGGAACAGAATAACATTACCAAAAACATGTATTTTGAGTGTTTTTGATCACGTTACCAATAAAAACGCTTAAATACATGCAAAGAACACTATTTTTGGGAAACGAAAGGAGATTACGAGAAACGTTTATTATGAGTGTTTTTAAGTTCATTAATTACCAAAAAGCTAAAAGCCACAAATAAAACTCTTTATTGAGAAAACAATAAATAGAAAAAAAAAAATACGATATTTTTTTTTTCTTTCTTATTCATCTTGACAGGTACCGATATGTCAAAATTCGGGCAAAATTCAGGAAATTATGTGAAATAAGAACATTATCAAAAAAGTTAAACTTAGGTTTTTTTTCGGACTGTTATGTACCAAACCCGTAAAGTGCATGCAAAGCCACCTATAACGGTAAATTTGCCAGAAAACGGTCTTATGAGTGTTTTTCAGCATCTTAGGAACCAACACGATAAATAACATGGAAGTCAATCTATAGGGGAATCCAAAACAAAATTACTAAAAACGTGACTTTTCCGTGTTTTACGTAGAAAAACGCTAAAACTGATGCAAACCAACCAATATGATCAAATAAAATAACATTACCAAAAAGGTATATTTTGAGTGTTTTTAAATTTGTTACCTACAAAAAAACGCGAAAATGGATGGTAAGCACTCTATATTCGGAAGCAAAAGGACATTACGAGAAACGTGTACAATGAGTGTTTTATAGTTTCACAAGAACTACAAGGCAAAAAACGTAAAAACTCGTGTATATAGAGAAGTTTCTTACATTCTAAAATGCTGAAAATCTGGAACAACACTCTTAATTGAGAAACAGAACAATCTTACTAAATGCGTTAATTTTGAGTGTTTTTCACATTCTTAGTTACCAAAACCCCAAATTGCATGCGAAACTAGCTTTATGTGGGTAAAAAATGACATTACTATAAAAAAAATGTCTTTTGAGTGTTTTTGAGCGTGTTAGGCAATAAAGCACTAAAAAGCAGGGCAAACACATTACATTGGAATAAAATCAATTTTTAACAAGAACTTGCCTTTAAGTGTTTTTGAGCTCCTTATATACCAAAACACTAAAACGCATGCAAAATACACTTTATGGTGAAACAGAAGAACATTACCAAAAACATGTATTTTGAGGGTTTTTGATCATGTTACCAATAAAAACGCTTAAATACATGTAAAGAACCCTATTTTTGGGAAACAAGAGGACATTACGAGAAACGTGTATTATAAGTGTTTTTAAGTTCCTTGAGTATCAAAAAAGCTAAAACCCACAAATAACACTCTTTAAAGAGAAAAAAAAGAAAAGAAAATATATATATTTTTTTCTTTTTTATTATTCATCTTCATAGGTACTATGATGCCAAAATTCTGGCAATATTCTTTGGGAATAGAAAACAAAATTACTGAAAACATGTCTTTTCGGTGTTTTACGTAGAAAAACGCTAAAACAGATGAAAACCAACCAATATGAAGATATAGAATAACATTACCAAAGAGGTATATTTTGAGTGTTTTTGAGCTTGTTACCTACAAAAAACGCGAAAATGGATGCAAAGCACTCCCTATTGGATAAGAAAAGGATATTACGAGAAACATGTATAATGAGTGTTTTATTATTTTCGGGGAAAAGAACTTGTGGTTCACAAGAACCACAAGGCAAAAAACGCAAAAACTCGTGTATATAAAGAAGTTTCTTAGATACCAAAATGCTGAAACTCATGAATAAAAATCTTAATTGAGAAACAGAACAACATTACCAAATGCGTGTATTTTTAGTGTTTTTTCATATTCTTTTCCAAAACCCTAAATAGCATGCGACACTAGCTTTATGTGGGAAAAAAATGACATTACCAGAAGTATCTTTTTAGTGTTTTTTGAGCGTGTTAGGTAATAAAGTACTAAAAAGCAGGGCAATCATATTACATTGGAATAAAACCAATTTTTACCGAGAACTTGCCTTGAGGTGTTTTTCAGCTCCTTACATACCAAATCGCTAACACGTATGCAAAACACTCCTTTATGGAGAAGCAGAATAACATTACCAAAAATAAGTGTTTTGAGTGTTTTTTTTATCATGTTACCTATAAAAACGCTTAAATACATGCAAAGATCCCCATATTTTGGAAACGAAAGGACATTACGAGAAATATGTATTATGAATGTTTTTATGTTCTTTAAGTCCAAAAACGTTAAAACCTACAAATAACACTCTTTATAGAGAAAAAAAAAAAAAAAAAAAAATTTTATTTTTTTGTTATTGATGTTCATAGGTACCAAGATGCCAAAGTTCTGCCAAAAATTCAGGGAAATTATGTGGAAAAAACATTATCGAAAAAGTTAGTTTTACCTTTTTTTTTGGAGTTATGTTCCAAACCATAAAGTGTATGCAAAGCCACCTATCTGATGAAATTTATACGACTTTACAAGTAATCTGTCTTTTGAGTGTTTTTCTGCAAGTTAGGCACCAAAACGATAAATAATATGAAAGTCACTCTATATGGAAATCCAAAACAAAATGACTGAAAACGTGTCTTTTAAAAGATTTACGTAGAAAAACGCTAAAACGGATGCAAACCAACCAATATGAAGAAATAGAATAACATTACCAAAAAAGTATATTTTGTGTGTTTTTGAGCTTGTTACATAAAAAAAAAAAAAACGCGAAAGTGGATGTAAAGTACTCTATATAAGAAAAAAAAAGGACATAACGAGAAACGTGTATAATGAGTGTTTTATAGTTTCACCAGAATCACAAGGGAAAAAACGCAAAAACTCGACTGTATGGAGAAGTTTCTAAGATACCAAAATACTGAAACTCATGAATAACACTTTTAATCAAGAAATAGAACAACCTTACTAAATGCGTGTATTTTGAGTGTTTTTTTTACATTCTTAGTTACCAAAACCCCAAATTCCATGCGAAACTAGTTTTATGTGGGAAAAAAATGACATTATCAGAAAAGTGTCTTTAAGTGTTTTTGAGCGTGTTAGTCAATAATGCACTAAAAAGCAGGGCAATCACATTACATGGGAATAAAACCAACTTTTACGAAGAACTTGTCTTTTAGTGTTTTTGACACGCATTTAGTAAGGTTGCTCTGTTTCTCAATTAAGAGTGTTATTTATGAATTTCAGCATTTACACGAGTTTATTGCGTTTTTTGCCTTGTGGTTTTTTGAATTATAAAACATTCATTATACATTTTTCTCGCAAAGTCCCTTTGTTTTCCAATATAGAGAGCTTTGTATCCATTTTCGCGTTTTTTTTTTTGTAGGTAACAAGCTCAAAAACACTCAAAATATACATTTTTGGTAATGTTTTTCTGCTTCTTGATATTGGTTGGTTTGTATCAGTTTTAGCGTTTTTGTACGTAAAACACTGAGAAGACACGTTTTCAGTAATTTTCTTTTGGATTCCCACATAGAGTGAGTTCCTTATTATTTATCGTTTCGGTGCCTAACATGCTGAAAAACACTCAAAAGACAGATTTCTGGTAAGGTCTTTAATTTCCTTATATGGGAGGCTTTGCATGTCTTTTCAGTGTTTTTGAGCGTGTTACACAATAAAGCACTAAAAGCCAGGGCAATCACATTATATGGGAATAAAACCAAATTTTACCAATTTTACAATGCAATTTAGCGTAAAAAGTAAAAACAAAACTCAAAAGACTCGTTTTTCGTAACGTTTTGTATTCCGCTAGAAGGTCATTTTCCATGCTTTTTAGCGTTTTGTTGCGTAACGTGCTAAAAGGCACATAAATACATGTTTCTCGTTTCTTGTAATCACGTTTCATTTTCGTATATAAAGGCTTTTTCAGGTATTTTGGTAATGTAAAAAGCACTCAAAATGCTTGTTTTTAGTAATGTCGTTCTGTTTTTTTTTCATATATAGTTGTATTATCGCCTTTTTCCGTTTTGGCATCTAAGAAGCTTAAAAACACTTTCTCGTAATGTCTTTTCGTTTCATCATAGAGAGTACTTTGCACGGTTTTTTTCTTTTTTGTAACAAACTCAGAAAACAATTGAAATACAAGTTTAAATAAAGTTATTGTGTTTCTGAATAAAGCATATTTATATGCGCTTTAGCTTTTGGAAACGTAAGTAGCTCACAAACACTGAAAAGAGACATTTTTTGTAATGTTGTTTTGTTTTCCTAGATATAGTGGACACACAAAGCGTTTTCGCTTTTATCGTTTTGGTGCCTAGCACGCTCATCAACATCTGGAAAGACACTTCTGGAAAACTCGTTTCGCCATTTAGGGTGCATTACATAGACAATGGCGTTTTGGTACCTAACAATGTGAAATATACTTAAAATAGACGTTTTTGGTAATGTTGTTTTGTTTCTCCAAAGAGATCGCTAGTCATGCGATTTCTCGTTTTTGTACATAAGAAGCCCCCAAAAAACACCCTTAAGAAATGGTTCTCGCAATGCCCTTTCGTCTAAACATATAGGGAACTTTGGATGCATTTTGCCGGTTTTGTACGTAAAAAACCTGAAAACAGTCAAAATACTTGTTTTTGGTAAAATTATTCTGTTTCACCATGAACTGTGTTTTATATGGGTTTTATCGTTTCAGTACGTAAGAAGATTAAAAACACTCAAAAGACATGTACGTAACGTTGTTTTGTATTCTTATATAAGGTGATTTCCATGCTTTTAAGCGTGTTGGTAACTAACACGCTCAAAAACAGGAGCGAGGCAGTAGACACCTGCCGAAACGATAATTACTCCCAGTGAGGTCTAAAGCACTGTTCAGGGGGTGCTGTGAACTTATCATTAAACCCAGCTGTGACCTCACTGAACGTTTCCCTTTGTGTCTCACAACACAAGGGGGTAGTCACAGCCTGCCCTCTAAAGACAACTCTCTTCCTCCACACAAAACTACAAGCACCTAATAACACACACACCCTTCACTCAAAAAATTTTAAAATCATGGCGACTCCTACACCAGCCTCGGAGTCCCCATCTGGGGAGGGGACCATAAATGTCCCCAGGTCGGACTGCCTTTCCGTCGACGACCCTAAGTGTCTTGACACCCCCCTCAACTTTTTCTTCATTAACTTCTGCAACATTCGCGGTCTAAGATCTAATTTTCAATCTGTAGAACACCACCTCTCCTCTTCTAAACCTCATCTTCTTTTCCTCACTGAAACTCAGGTGTCTGAGGCAACTGACAGTAGCCCCTTTTCTGTTCCCTCCTACTTTCTCTATCCTCATTTTCGATCCAAAGCTGGATGCTGCGTTTATGTGCGCAATGACTTAACCTGCTCTCGTGCCCACGCTCTTGAATCTTCCGAGTTTTCCACCATCTGGCTACGACTACAGAGTCATTCTCATACTAAATTTATCTGTGCTGTATACCTCTCTCCTAACTCCTCTGACTATAAGAAATTCTTTGACTACTTAACTTCCAAAGTGGAGCACATTCTGACCCTCTTCCCTTTTGCAGAGATCTCCATTCTTGGAGACTTCAATGTTCACCACCAGCTTTGGCTTTCCTCTCCCTTCACTGACCATCCTGGTGAACTAGCCTACAACTTTGCTATCCTCCATGACCTAGAGCAATTGGTGCAACACCCTACTCGTATTCCTGACCGTCTTGGAGATACGCCCAACATTCTTGACCTTTTCCTGACCTCTAATCCTTCTGCTTATGCTGTCACCCTTTCTTCTCCGTTGGGCTCCTCCGATCACAATCTCATATCTTTATCTTGTCCTATCACTCCAATCCCTCCTCAGGATCCCCCTAAGCGAAGGTGCCTCTGGCGTTTTGCCTCTGCTAGTTGGGGGGACCTGAGGCGGTATTTTGCTGATTTTCCTTGGAATGACTACTGCTTCCGTGTCAGAGACCCGTCTTTGTGTGCTGAGCGCATAACAGAGGTGATAGTGTCTGGCATGGAGGCGTACATTCCTCACTCTTTTTCTCGTCCTAAACCTTCTAAACCTTGGTTTAACACAGCTTGTTCTCGTGCTATACATGATAGAGAGGTGGCCCACAAAAGGTACTTAAGCCTTCCTTCACCAGAATCTCATGCACTTTATATTTCTGCCCGGAACCATGCCAAGTCTGTTCTCCAACTAGCCAAAAACTCCTTCATTAACAGAAAATGTCAAAACCTTTCAAGATCTAACTCCCCTCGTGATTTCTGGCATCTAGCCAAAAATATCTCCAATAACTTTGCTTCTTCTTCTTTCCCTCCTCTACTTCAACCAGATGGCACCACTGCTATCACATCTATTTCTAAAGCTGAACTCTTTGCTCAAACCTTTGCTAAAAACTCTACCTTGGACGATTCTGGGCTTGTTCCTCCCTCTCCTCCACCCTCTGACTACTTCATGCCTCGTATTAAAATTCTTCGTAATGATGTTTTCCATGCCCTCGCTGGCCTAAACCCTCAGAAGGCTTATGGACCTGATGGGGTCCCTCCTATTGTTCTCCGAAACTGTGCCTCCGTGCTTGCACCTTGCCTAGTCAAACTCTTTCAGCTCTGTCTGTCAACATCTACCTTTCCTTCTTGCTGGAAGTTTGCCTACATTCAACCTGTTCCTAAAAAGGGTGACCGCTCTAATCCCTCAAACTACCGTCCTATTGCTTTAATTTCCTGCTTATCTAAAGTTTTTGAATCTATCCTCAACAGGAAGATTCTTAAACATCTATCACTTCACAACCTTCTATCTGATCGCCAGTATGGGTTCCGTCAAGGACGCTCTACTGGTGATCTTCTGGCTTTCCTTACTGAGTCTTGGTCATCCTCTTTTAGAGACTTTGGTGAAACTTTTGCTGTTGCCTTGGACATATCAAAAGCCTTTGATAGAG
Organism: Scylla paramamosain; assembly: GCF_035594125.1. Lineage (NCBI taxonomy): Eukaryota > Metazoa > Arthropoda > Malacostraca > Decapoda > Portunidae > Scylla > Scylla paramamosain. The sequence goes on from NC_087151.1 coordinate 20,868,859, forward strand.
TCTGGCACAAAGCTTTGATTTCCAAACTACCCTCCTACGGTTTCTATCCTTCTCTCTGTAACTTCATCTCAAGTTTCCTTTCTGACCGTTCTATTGCTGCTGTGGTAGACGGTCACTGTTCTTCTCCTAAATCTATTAACAGTGGTGTTCCTCAGGGTTCTGTCCTGTCACCCACTCTCTTCTTATTATTCATTAATGATCTTCTAAACCAAACTTCTTGTCCTATCCACTCTTATGCTGATGATACCACCCTGCACTTTTCCACGTCTTTTCATAGACGTCCAACCCTTCAGGAGGTAAACATATCACGCAGGGAAGCCACAGAACGCCTGACTTCTGATCTTTCTAAAATTTCTGATTGGGGCAGAGCAAACTTGGTATTGTTCAATGCCTCAAAAACTCAATTCCTCCATCTATCAACTCGACACAATCTTCCAGACAACTATCCCCTCTTCTTCAATGACACTCAACTGTCCCCCTCTTCTACACTGAACATCCTCGGTCTGTCCTTTACTTATAATCTGAACTGGAAACTTCACATCTCATCTCTAGCTAAAACGGCTTCTATGAAGTTAGGTGTTCTGAGACGTCTCCGCCAGTTTTTCTCACCCCCCCAGCTGCTAACTCTGTACAAGGGCCTTATCCGTCCATGTATGGAGTATGCTTCACATGTCTGGGGGGGTTCCACTCATACTGCTGTTCTAGACAGGGTGGAATCAAAAGCTTTTCGTCTCATCAACTCCTCTCCTCTAACTGACTGTCTTCAGCCTCTCTCTCACCGCCGCAATGTTGCATCTCTTGCTGTCTTCTACCGCTATTTTCATGCTAACTGCTCTTCTGATCTTGCTAACTGCATGCCTCCCCTCCTTCCGCGGCCTCGCTGCACAAGACTTTCTTCTTTCTCTCACTCCTATTCTGTCCACCTCTCTAACGCAAGAGTTAACCAGTATTCTCAATCATTCATCCCTTTCTCTGGTAAACTCTGGAACTCCTTGCCTGCTTCTGTATTTCCACCTTCCTATGACTTGAATTCCTTCAAGAGGGAGGTTTCAAGACACTTATCCACCAATTTTTGACCACTGCTTTGACCCTTTTAGGGACTGGCATTTCAGTGGGCATTTTTTTTATTAGATTTTTGTTGCCCTTGGCCAGTATCCTTCCTACATAAAAAAAAAAAAAAAAAAAAAAAAACACTAAAGAGACACGTTTCTGGTAATGCTGTTTCGTTTCTCCATATATGAACCTTTATTGCCTCGTGCTGTTTTGCTACCTAATAATGTGAGAAAACACTCAAAATACACGTTTTTGGTAATGTTGTTTTTTTTTTCGATATAGAGTACTATTCATTCGTTTTAGTATTTTGGTACCTAAGAAGATAAAAAAAAAAAAAAACTCATACTACACGCTTCTCGTAACTTCTCGTTTCCCCGTATAGAGTAAATTGCATTCATTTTTACTTTTCAACGTAACAAGCTCAAAACATTTAAAACACATATTTTTTTATAAAGTTATTGTGTTTATGAAGGGTGTTTTTGCATGTAATTTAGAGTTTTGGTACGTAAGAAGCTGAAAAACACTCATAAGATACGTTTTTTTCGTAATGTTTTGAATTTTCATACATGCTTACATGCTCAGAAACCCTCAAAGCACTATTTTTTTTTTCTGAAAAATGTCGTTTCCTTTCCTATTATAAGGGGCTTTGCATGCATTTTGGCGTTTTGGCGGGTAACAATGTAAAAACACACTCAAAACACATGATTTCTCTATTTCGAAAAACAAAACAACATTACATTAATCGTGCCTTTTGAGTCTTTTCATTTATTTACGTACCAAAACGCTAAAATGCATGCAAAAAAAAACTTTAATGTAGAAACAGAAATATTATCAAAATCATACATTTTTTAATTTATTTTTTTTATAGCTCTTTACGTAGAAAAAACGAAAATGCATGCAAAGTACCCTATATAGGGAAACAAAAAGACTTCATGAGAAACTTGTATTATGAGTATTTTGAGGTTCTTAGGTACCAAAATGTTAAAGTGCATGAATAACACTCTATATGGAGAAACAGAAAAGCATTATCGAAAACATATATCTCGACTGTATTTCATATTGTTAGGCAACAAATCACCAAAAGCATGCAAAGCGATATTTCCAGAAACGTGTCTTTTTGAGTGTTTATGAGCGTGCTAAGCACCAAAACCCAAAATGTATGGAAACCATCCTGTATGAGTAAACAAAATAATATAACTACATACATCTCTTTTCAGTGTTTTTTGAGGTATGTACCAAAACGCCAAAATGCATGCAAAAAAAAAAAAAAAAGTATGGAGGAATAGGAAAAAATTACAAAAGAAACGTGTTTTTAGTGCTTTTCAACTCAATACGTAGAAAACGGCAAAATGTATGTAAATTACCCTATATCTCGTAACGAAAACATATTACAAGAAACGTGAATTTTTTGTGTGTTTTAGAGCTTCTTTGGTACCAAAACGAGAAAAAGTATGCATAGCACCCTATATATAGAAACATAATAAGATAACCAAAAATTGGTATTTAGAGTGATTTTTCACATTGTTAGATACCAAAACGCCAAAATGTATGGAAAGTACCTTATATCGGGATAGGAAACGAGATTTCAAGAAACGGGTCTTTTGTGTGTTTGTGAGCGTGCTAGGCACAAAAATGCTTAAAAAAAAAAAAAACGTAAAACAAACATTAATAAAACATCTTTTGACAGTTTTTGAGCTACTTACGTCGTAAAATGATAAAATGCATGCAAATGCTTTATGGAAAAATAAAATAACTTTAGCAAAAAACGTGTATTTTTTTCAGCTTTTTACTTACAAAAACGCTGAATTGCATGGAAAATAGTTTATAAGGGGAAACGAAAGAACTTTACGAGAAACGTGTATTATGATTGTTTTTCAGCTTTTTAGGTACCAAACCAGAAAAAAAAATATGTATCAATATCACACTATATAAAAGAAACATAAATTATTATCAAAAAACTTGTATTTTGAATGTTTTTAACATTGTTAGGTATCAAAACGGCGAAGTGCATGGAAATATCCCTATAAGGGGAAACAGAACTACATTTCCAAAATCATATATTTTCAGTGTTTTTAACGTATTAGCAAGGAAAACGGTAAAAAAAAAAAAACATGAATTGTATTCTTATGGAAAATAAATAACGAGTGTTTTTGAGTTTTTTATACGTCGAAAACACCAAAATGCATACAAACTATCCTATATGGGGAACCGAAACGACATTACAAAACACGTTTATTATCATTATTTTATTTATTTTTTTTTTAGCTTCTTAGGTAACAAAACGTTAAAACGCATGAATAGCGCTTTATTTGGAGAAAAAGAAGATTAATACCAAAAACGTGTATTGTAAGTGTATTTCACATTATTAGGAGATATAACAACGAAATGCATGCAAAGCACTCAATATTGAGAAACGAAAAGTCTTTACGAGAAATCTGTTTTTTGAGCTTCTTAAGTACCAAAACTCTAAAACGCATGAATAGCATTCTATATGAAAAAAAAAAAAAAAACAGAACAATAGTACCAAAAAACGTGTCTTTTAAGTGTTTTTTTTTCAGTATCTTACGTACCAAAAACGCAAAAAAAATGCATGGAAAACAATTTATGGAGAAAAAGAATAATACTACCAAAAACAATTTTTTTTTTTTTTTTGTGTTTTGTGAGCTTAGGTGGAAAAACACCAAAAATACATCCTTCTTAGGTACGAAAATTTTATATGGAGAAACGAAAAGGCTTTACAAGAAACGTGTGTTATGAATGTTTTTGAGCTTCTTAGGTACCAAAACGCAATAAGCCATGAATAACATTCTATATGAAGATACAAAACATTACCAAATACGTGTGTTTTGAGTGTTTTTTTTTTCACATTCATAGATACCAAAACACCAAAATGCATCCAACGATCCCTATATAGGGAAAAAAAATTAAATTTCTAGTAACGTGTCTTTTATGAGTTTATTAGCGTGTTAGGTACCAAAACGAAAAAAAAAAAAATAAACAAATAAAAAATAAAAAACACCCTATATGGATAACAAAACGTCACCGAAACCGTCTCTTTTCAGTGTTTTTCAGATAATTACGTATCATGATGGTAAAACGCATGCAAAAAAAAAAAAAAATTTATGGCGAAACATTATATATTTGCGAAAAAAAAAAATTGTTTTTGAGTTTGTTACAACAACGACAATATAGGAACAGAAAGTAGACTATAGGAAACGAAAGGGCATTACCTGAAACGTGTATTATTAGTGCTTTTGAGCTTCTTATGTACCAAAATGTTAAAAGGCATTAATAGCACTCTCTATGTAAAAAAAAAATGTTACCAAAAACTTGTGTTTTATGTGTATTACACATTATTAGGTGCCAAAAAGCCAAAAAACAGGAAAAATAGGTTATAGTTGGGAAAGAAAATGATATATCGTGAAACGTGTCTGTTGAGTGTTTATGATCGTGTTAGGCACCAAAATGTTTTTGAGCTACTTACGTACCAAAACGCTAAAACGCACGTGAAACACGATTTATGGAGAAACACAATAAAATTACGAAAAAGAAGTATGTTAAGGGTTTTCAGTTTGTTACATACGAAAACGCCAAAATGTATGCAAAGTACCTAATATTAGGAAACTAAGAAACAAGAAAAGTGTATTATCAGTGTTTTTTAAGTTTTTGGTACCAAAAAGTTTAAAGACAAAATAGTATTACTCTATATGGAAAAAAAATAAATAAAAGAAAATTACCAAAAAAACGTGATTTTTAAGTTTTTTTTTCACATTGTAAGATAGCAAAAACGCCAAAATGCATGCAAAGTGCCCTCTCTAGGGAAAAATGAAACGACTTTTCCAGAAACATGTATTTTTTTTTTTTTAGTGTTTATGAGCGTGTTAGGCACAAAAACGCTAAAAGGCATGGAAAATTTCCTCTATGGGGAAAGCAAAACAACATTTCTAAAAATGTGTGTTTGGTGTGTTTTTGAGCTATTTATGTACAAAAACCATAAAACGAATGGAAAACACCCTTTTAAATAGAAAGAGAATAACCTTAACAAAAACAAGTATTTAAATGCTTTTGAGTTTGTTACGAACAAAATCGCCAAAATGCATGCAAAGAATGAGGAAATGAAAAGACATTGCGAGAAACGTGTGTTATGAGTGTTTTTGAGTTTCCTGTCTACGAAAACGCGAAAACCCTGTAATAAAACTCTAAATGCAAAAACAGAACAACATCAAAAGAAAAAACAAACGTGTTTTGTGTATTCTTTTACACTGTTAAGTAATTAAATGCATAAATACATGTAAGGTACCCTATATTAGGAAAAAAAAAAAAAGACATTTCAAGGAACATTTTTTTTGAGTGATTATGATCTTGTTAGGTACCAAAACGCAAAAATGTATGCAAACACTCTTCATGTAGAAAACATGATAATATTACTGAAACCAAGTATTTCGAGAGTTTTTGAGCTTATTACGTAGAAAAATGCCAAAATGCTTGATTACGCGATCTGAGGAAACAAAAACACATTATGAGAAACTTGTGTTATGAGTGGGTTTTTTTCAGTTTCTTAGGTACTAAAACGCTAAAACGCCTAAATATATGGAGACAATTAACATTATAAAAATCTTGCATTTTGAGTGTATTTCACATGGTTAGGTACCAAAACGCCAAAATGTACGCAAAGCACACTTTATAGGAAAAGGAAACGATATTTCCAGAAATGTGTTTTTTGAGTGTTTATGAGCGTGTTAGGCACCAAAACGGTTAAAAAAGCATGAAACGTACCCAATATGAAAAAAAAGAAACATAATTACCAAAAACGTTTCTCTTTGGTCTTTTTGAACGACTTACGAAAACGCTAAGAAGCATGCAAAACAACTTTTATGGAGAAACAGTATATGTAATAAAATCGTGTGCTTTGAGTGCTTTTTCAGCTTGTTTCGTAGAAAAATGCCAAAATTCATGCAAAAACGAAAAAGACATCACGAAAACGCTAAAACGGGTGTAAATAATCTTTATATAGGAACAGAACATTAACAAAAACGCGTATTGTTATTGCTTTTCACATGGTTAGGTAACAAAAAAGCCTAACAATTTGAAATAGATTCAAAATATATGTTATTAATAATGTTATGTGTCTTCATATCAAGTGCTATTCATGCGTTTTAGCATTTTTGTACCTAAGAACCAAAAACATTCATAATAAACGTTTCCCGTAAAGTCTTTTCGTTTCGAAAGATGCTTTCTTGTAACAATTTAATTTCCCCATATCAAGGGCTTTCCATGCATTTTGGCGTTTCGGTACCTAATAATGTGAAATATGCTCAAAACACACGTTTTTGTTAATGTAGTTCTGTTTCTTCATAGAGTGCTGTTTATAGGTTTAGCGTTTTAATACCTAAAATGTAAAAAAAAAAATAATAATTATAATACATGTTTTTCGTAATGTCATTACGTCTACCTATTAAGAGTATTTTGCATCCATTTTAATGTTTTTGTATGCAAGAAACTCAAAAAACTCAAAATACTTGTTTTTGGTAATGATATTCTTCTACATAAAAGGTGTTTTGCATGCTTTTTTAGGGTTTCGGTACGTAAGAGGCTGAAAACACTCAAAAGACACGTTTTTTGGTAAAGTTGTTTTCTATTCCCATTTATGGTGTTTACCATTGCATTTTAGCGTTTTGGTGACAAACATACAAAGAAACACTAAAAAAAACACACATTTTATCGTTTCCAAATATATTGGTACTTATCAATGTGGAAAAAAAAAAAAACACAAATTACGCAGTTTTTGGTAATGTTGTTCTGTTTCTTAGTATAAGGTGGTGTTAATGCGTTTTCGCATTTCGGTACCTGGGAAGCTCAAAAACACTTATAATACACTTTTCTTCTAATGTCTTTTTTGTTTCCCAACATAGTAAACTTCTCATATATTTTGGTGTTATTCTATGTAACAAGCTCAAACACACTCAAAATACTTGTTTTTGGTAATGTTATTTTGTTTCTGCATAAAGGGTGTTTTGCATGCATTTTACCTTTTTGGTACATAAGAAGTTCAAAAACACTCAAAAAGTCATGTTTTTCGTTAAGTCGTTTTGTATTCCCAAATAAAGTGATTTCCATGATTTTTAGCGTATTGGTGCTTAACACGCTCAAAAACATTTAAAAGATACGTTTCTGGAAATCTCGTTTTTACCCATATAGAGGATTTTCAATGCATTTTGGTGATTTGCTATTTATTAATGTGAAAACACTCAAAATACACGTTTTTTTGGTCTCGATATCGAGTACTATTCCTGAGTTTCAGAATTTTGTTACCTATGATGTTCAAAAACACTTATAATAGATTTTCTTCGTAATGTCCTTCCGTTTCCCCATATAACGTTATTTTCATGCATTTTTGCATTTTTGTACGTAACACGCTAAAAACACTCGAAATAGTTATTTTTTGTAATATTATTCTTTTTCTCCATAAAGTGTTTTGTATTCGTTATAGCGTTTTGTACGTAGGAAGCTCTATAACATTCAAAAGACACGTTTTTTCGTAATGATGTTTTATATTGCCATATACGTTGCTTTGCATGCATTTTGGCGTTTTGTTAAATACACTCAAAATATATGTTTTAGGTAATGTTTTTTTTTTTTTTCATATTAAGTGCTGTCAATGCGTTTTAGCGTCTTTGTACCTAAAAAGGTAAAAAAAAAAAAACCGATTATAATAGATCTCTCATAATGTCCTTTCGTTTCCCAAAATAGAGGATTTTGCATATATTTTGGCGTTTCTTTACGTAACAAGCTCAAAAACACTCAAAACACTTGTTTTTCGTAAGGTTATTCTCTTATATATATATATATATATATATATATATATATATATATATATATATATATATATATATATATATATATATATATATATATATATATATATATATATATATATATATATATATATATATATATATATATAAAGTGTGTTTTGCATGTTTTAGAGTTTTGGTGCTAAAGAAATTCTAAAACCCTGAAAAGACACGTTCGTAATGTTGTTTTACATGTATATTCCCATATAGGGTGATTTCCATGCTTTTTAGCGTTATGATGCCTAATACGAAAAAAAAAAAAAAATAATAAATCAAATAAAAACCCTCAAAAGACATTTTTCTAGTAATGTAGTTTTATTTCCCTATATAGGTGACTGAATACATTATGGCATTTTGGTACCTAATAATATATAAAAAAAAAAACACTCAAAATACAATTTATTGGTAATGTTGTTCTGATTTCTCGATATAAAGTGCACTATAAAATTCATGCGTTTTAGTATTTTGCTAACTAACAAGCTCTAAAACTCTCATAATACACGTTTTTCCTAATGTTTTTTCGTTTAACATTACAGAGTCTTTTGCTTGCATTTTGACATTTTTCCACGTACTAAGCTCAAAAACAAACAAAAACACTTTTTTGATACTTATACTTTTTCTTCATGTTTTTTTGTTTGTTTTTTACAAGCGTTTCAGCGTTTTTGGTACGTAAGTAGCTCAAAAACACTATAAAGAGACGTTTTGGTAATGTCTTGTTCTCCCATATAGGGTACTTTTACTCCTTTTTTTTTATCATTTCGGTGTTTGCACGCACATAAATATTAAAAAAACACACGTTTCTGGAAATCTTGTTTCCTTTCTCCATATAGGGTGCTTTCCACGGATTTTAAAACCTATCAATATTCATACTCATTCATAGCGTTTTGGTACCTATGAAACTAATAAAATACTCATAATACACGTTTTTCGTAATGTTTATCCATTTCCCCATTTAGGGTACTTTGCTTACTTTTTGGCGTTTTTCTACGAAACAAGTTGAAAAAATACTCAAAATTCTTATTTTCTTAATGTTATTAATAATATTTTGCATGCCTTTCAAAGTTTTGGTACATAAGTTGCTCAAAAACAGTGGAAAAAAAAACGTTTCTGGTAATGTGTTGTTTTCCCATATAGGGTGCTTTTATGTTTCTTTTTTTTTTTCGTTTTGGTATCTAACACACTCATTAACAATCAAAAGACACTTTTCTTGAAATCTCGTTTTCTTTCACTATATAGGGTGTTTTGTACCTGTGTTTTTGTATAGGGAGTTTTGGTACCTGACAATGTGAAATACACTCAAAATACATGTTTTTGGAAATATTGTTCTGTTTTTTTTTTTTTTTCTATAGAGTGCTAATTATTGCCCTTTAGCGGTTTGTTACCTAAGAAGTAAAAAGAAAAAACACCTTTCTCGTAATATATTTTTTTTTTCCATTTAACCAAATAGGGTACTTGGAATGTATTTTGACGTTTTTCACGTAACAACCTCAAAAACAATAAAAAAAAACTTGTTTTTGGTAATGTTATTCTGTTTCTCCATCAAGGGTGTTTTGCATGCGTTTTAGCGTTCTGATACATAAGTTGATCAAAAATACTGAAAAGAGACATTTTTGTTAATGTTTTGTTTCCCATTACAGTGTGATTTCCATGCTTTTCATCGTTTTGGAGCTAGAACACTCATAAGCACTCAAAAGACACCTTTCTGGAAAACTCATTTCCTTTCCCATGCTTTGCATGCGTACCTAACTATTAGAAATACACTCCAATTACAAGTTTTTGGTAATGTTATTATGTTTCCATGAAGATTTTTTTTTTTTTTTGCATCCGGCTTAGGTTTTTGGTATGTAATAAGCTCAAAAACACTTAAAAGATCCGTTTTCCTTAGTGTTGTTTTGTTGTTCAAATCAAGTGATTTCCAAGCTTTATAACGGTTTAGTATCTAAACACTCAAAACACAAGTTTCTGGAAACATCGTTTCATTTCTTCATAAAGGTTACTTTGCATGCATTTTTGCGTTTTCTACGTAAGAAGCTCATAAACACATAAAATACTTGTTTTTGGCAATTTTATTCTGTTTCTCCATAAAGAGTGTTTTGCAAGCGAATTAGCGTTTTGGTACGTAAGAAGCTCAAAAAGATTGAAAAGACATGTTTTTGATAATGTTTTTTATTCCCATATGGTGATCTTTTCATGCTTTTTAGCATTCTGATACCTAGCAGTTTCATAAACATTCAAAAGACACGTTTCATTAAATTTAGTTTTGTTTGTTAGTGGGCTTCCATACATTTTAGCTTTTTGGCACCTAACAATATGAAAAAAAAAAAAACACTCAAAATACACGTTTTTGGTAATGTTGTTATGTTTATCCATACAGAGTGCTATTCATGCGTTTTCACATTTTGCTACCTAAGAAGCTCAAATTTACTCATAATACACGTTTCTCGTAATGTCTTTTTCTTTCTTCATATAGAATACTTTCCATACATTATGGCGTTTTTCTACCTAACAAGCTCAAAAACTCTCAAACGATTTCTTTTTGGTGATATTATTCTGTTTTTCCATAAAGGGTGTTTTTCATGCATTTTACCTTCTTGGTACGTAAGAAGCTGAATAAAAAAATATAAAAAACTCAAAAAACACGTTTTTGGCAAAGTAGTTTTTTTTTTTTTTTATATATAATTTTCATGTATATGTGTATATGAACTTGTTAACAACAAAACAGTAAAAAAACATGAAAACTTCCCTATACTGGAAAAGCAAAAACAACATTCCCCCAAAAAACGTATTTTTTTGGGTATTTTTCAGCTACTAACGTACAAAAATGCTAAAATGCTTGCAAAAATCCCTTCATGGAAAAAACAAATAACCTTACCAGAAACTAGTATTTCATTTTATTTCTTAATTAAGCCTGTCACGTACAAAAGCGCCAAAATGCATGCAAAGTACACTATATATGGATACGAAAGTACATTACGAGAAACGTGCAGTATGAGTGTTTTCAACTTATTAGGTATCAAAACGCTAAAGCGAATGAATAGCACTCTATATGGAGAAACAAAAACGCTAAAATGCATTCAAAGCATCATATATGAGGGAAAATACGACACTTCTAGAAACGTGTCTTCTCAGTGTTTGTAAGCGTATTAGGTACCAAAACGCTAAAAAGCAAGGAAAGAACCATACATGGGAAAACAAAACATTGCAAAAAAGTCTTTTTCATTGTTTAGAGCTACTTACATACTAAAACGCAAAGGCGCATGCAAAACACCTTTTATGGAGAAACGGGAAAACGTGTATTTTTAATGTTTTAAGATAATTACGTAAAATATTGTCAAAATTCATGTAAAGTTCCCAATATGGGGAAACGAAAAGACATTACGAGAAACGTATATTGTAAGTGTTTTAGACCTTATTAGGTTGAAAAATACGAAAATGCATGAATACCACTCTGTATGGAGAAACAGAGCAACATTACTAAAAACGTGTATTTTGTTTGTTTTCACAATGTTATGTACCAAAATGTCGAAATTCATGCAAAGTGCAATCTATGGGAGAAACGAAACGAAATTTCCAGAAACGTGAATTTTGAGTGTTTATGAGCGTGTTAGGCACCAAACTCTAAAAAATAAAAATGGAAAGCATCCTATATGGGAATACAAAACAAAATTATCAAAAAAATAGTATTTTTTTTGTGTGTTTTTTTGAGCTACTTTTATATCAAAACGCTTGAACAGACGCAAAACATGCTTTATGGAGAAACAAAATAACAATACAAAAAAAAAACTATATTTTCAGTGTTTTTGAGGTATGTAAGTAGAAAAACGCCGAAATGTATGCAAAGTTCCCATACCGGGAAACGAAGACATTTCGAGAAACGTGTATTATGAGAGCTTTTCAGCTTTTTAGGTACGAAAAACAAAAGGCACCTTAATAGTACTCTCTATATGAAGAAACAAAACAACACGAATGAAAATATATATTTTGAGTGGTTTTCATATTATTAGGTATTATTAGGTAAGCATCCTATATGGGAATACAAAACAAAATTACCAAAAAAATAGTATTTTTTTTGTGTGTTTTTTTGAGCTACTTTTATATCAAAACGCTTGAACAGACGCAAAACATGCTTTATGGAGAAACAAAATAACAATACAAAAAAAAAACTATATTTTCAGTGTTTTTGAGGTATGTAAGTAGAAAAACGCCGAAATGTATGCAAAGTTCCCATACCGGCAAACGAAGACATTTCGAGAAACGTGTATTATGAGAGCTTTTCAGCTTTTTAGGTACGAAAAACAAAAGGCACCTTAATAGTACTCTCTATATGAAGAAACAAAACAACACGAATGAAAATATATATTTTGAGTGGTTTTCATATTATTAGGTACCAAAACGCAAAAATACATGCAAAAACTTCTAAAAGACGACACAAAACGACATTACAAGAAACCTATCTTTAGAGAGTGTTTCTACGTGTTAGGCACCAAAACACTAAGAAGTATGAAAAGAGCACTATGTTGGAAGAGAAAAAGAAATAACGTGACTTTTCACGTGTTTGGAAGTTTTTAAATTTATAATGTACCAAAACGATAAAACATGCAAAACACCCTTCATGCAGAAACAAAACATTACCAAAAACGAGCAATTTTAGGGATTTTTCAGCTTGTTGTGTACAAAAGCGTCAAAATGCATATAAAGTACCCTATATAAGAAAACGAAAAGACTTTAAGAGAAACTAGTATTATGTTTTGTTTTTGTTTTTTTAGCTTATTAGGTACCAAAACGATAAAACGTATGATTTGCATTCTGTATGAAGAAAACGTGTATATTAAGTGTATTTAGCTTTGTTAGGTATCAAAACGCCAAAATGCATGCAAAGCACCCGATATGGGGAAAATAAACGACATTTCCCGAAACATGTCTTTTGAGAGTTTATGATTTTGTTAGGCACAAAAAGCTCTTAAGAAGCATGGAAAGTACCGTAAATGGGAAAATATTAAGTGTTTTAAGCTACTTACGTACCAAACCGCCACAACGGTTGCAAAACACACATTATGGAGAAATTCAACAGCTTTACCAAAAACATGCATTTTGAGAGATTTTGAGCCTGTTACATACAAAAACGATAAAATACGTGGAAATAACCCTAAAAGGGGAAAAGAAAACATTAAAAGAAACGTATATTTTGAGTGCTATTGAGCTTCATAGGTACCAGAACACTAAAACGTATTAACAATATTCTATAAGGAGAAACAGAACAAGATGAACCAAAACTTGTGAAATACATGTTTCTGTTAATGTTATTCTGTTTCTCCATAAAGGGTGTTTTGCATGCGTTTTAGCGTTTTGGTATGTAAGAAGCTCAAAAACACGTAAAGGCAGGTCCTTGGTAAAAGTTGGTTTTATTCCCGTATAATGTGATTGCCCTCCTTTTTAGTGCTTTATTGCATATCACGCTCAAAAACACTCAAAAGACACTTTTCTGGTAATGTCATTTTTTTTCCACATAAAGCTAGTTTCGCATGCAATTTTTGGTTTTGGTAACTAAGAATGTGAAAAGCAATCAAAATACATGCATTTGGTAAGGTTGTTCTGTATTCTTAATTAAGAGTGTTTTTTCTGGGTTTCAGCATTTTGGTATCTAAAAAACTTCTCCATATACACCAAGTTTTTGCAATTTTTGCCTTGTGGCCGTTGTGAAACTATAAAACACTCATTATACACGTTTCTCGTAATGTCCTTTTGTATCCCAATATAGAGTGCATTCCATCCATTTTCGCGTTTTTTGAAGGTAAGAAGCTCAAAAACACTCAAAATATACCTTTTTGGTAATGTTATTTTATTTCTCCATATTCGTTGGTTTGCATCCGTTTTAGCGTTTTTCTACGTAAAACACTGAAAAGACACATTTTCAGTAATTTTGTGATGGATTCCCACATTGAGTGACTTCCATATTATTTATCGTTTTGGTGCCTAACATGCTGAAAACAAACACAAAAGACAGGTTTCTGGTAAGGTCGTTTAATTTCCCCATATAGGTGGCTTTGCATGCACTTTAGGGTTTGGTACATAGCAGTCCGAAAAAAAAGCTAAAATTAACTTTTTTTCATAATGTTCTTTTTTCACATAATTTCCCTGAATTTTAGCAGAATTTTGGCATCTTGGTACCTATGAAGATGAATAAAAAAATCCTATTTTTTTTATTTATTTATTATTTTCTCTATAAAGAGAAATAATAAATAATAAATAAATAAAAATAAAGCTTTTTGGTACTTAAAGAACTTAAAAACACTCATAATACACGTTTTTCGAAATGTCCTTTCGTTTCCCAAACATAAGATTCTTTGCATGTATTTAAGAGTTTTTATAGGTAACATGATCAAAAACACTCAAAATACATGTTTTTGGTAATGTTATTCTGTTTCTAAATAAAGGGTGTTTTGCATGCGTTTTAGCATTTTGGTATATAAGGAGATCAAAAACACTTAGAAAAAAACTTGGTAAAAGTTGGTTTTATTCCCATGTAATGTGATTGCAGTGCTTTTTAGTGCTTTATTGCCTATCATGCTAAAAAAAAAAAAAAAAAAAACACTTAAAAGACACTTTTCTCGTAATATAATTTTTGCCCCACATAAAGCTACTTTCACATGTAATTTGGGGTTTTGGTAACTAAGAACTAACAACTAAGGTTGTTCTGTTTCTCAATTAAGAGTGTTATTCAGGAGTTTCACCATTTTGGTATCTAAGAAACTTCTCCATATATACGAGTTTTTGCGTTTTTTGCCTTGTGCATCTTGAGAATCTATAAAACACTCATTATACACGTTTCTCGTAATGTCCTTGTGTTAACCAATATTTCCATCCATTTTCGCGTTTTTTGTAAAAAGCTCAAAAATACTCAAAATATACCTTTTTGGTAATCTTATTCTATTTTTTCATGTTGGTTGCTTTGCATCCGTTTTAGCATTTTTCTACTTAAAACACGGAAAAGACACGTTTTCAGTAATTTGTTTTGGATTCCCATATAGAATGACTTCCATATTATTGATTGTTTTGGTGACTAACATGCTGAAAAACACTAGAAACACAGGTTTCTCGTAAAGTCGCTTTATTTCCCCATATAGTTGGTTTTGCATGCACTTTAGGGTTTTGTGCATAACAGTCCGAAAAAAAAAGCTAAAATTAACTTTTTTGATAATATTCTTTTTTCATATAATTTCCCTGAATTTTGCCAGAATTTTGGGATCTCGGTACCTATGAAGAAGAATAACACAAAAAAAAATCCTATTTATCTATTTACTTTTTCTTTTCTCTCTATAAAGAGGTTTTAGCTTTTTGGTACTTATGGAACTTAAAAACACTCATAATACACGTTTCTCGTAATGTCCTTTCGTTTCCCAGACATAGGGTTCTTTGTATGTATTTAAGCGTTTTTAGAGGTAACATGATCAAAAACACTCAAAATACATGTTTTTGGTAATGTTAATCTGTTTTTCCATAAACGGTGTTTTGCATGCGTTTTAGCGTTTTGGTATATAAGGAGCTCAAAAACACATAAAGGCAAGTTCTTGGTAATAGATGGTTTTATTCCCATGTAATGTGATTGCCCTCCTTTACTAGTGCTTTATTGCCTAACACGCTCAAAAACACACAAAAGACACTTTTCTGGTAATGTCATTTTTTTTTTTTACCACACAAAGCTAGTTTTCCATGCTACGAGTATTTGGGATTTTGGTAACTAAGAATGTGAAAAACAGTCAAAATACACGCATATCGTAAGGTTGTTCTGTATTCTCAATTAAGAGTGTTATTCCTGAGTTTCAGCATTTTGGTATCTAAGAAACTTATCCATATACACGAGTTTTTGCGTGTTTTGCCTTGTGGTTCTTGTGAAACTATAAAACACTCATTATATAATTTTCTCGTAATGTCGTTTTGCATCTCAATATAGAGTGCTTTCTATACATTTTCACGATTTTTGTAGGTAAGAAGCTCAAAAACACTGAAAATATACCTTTTTTGGTAATGTTATTCTATTTCTTGATATTCGTTGGTTTGCATCCGTTTTAGCGTTTTTCTACGTAAAACACTGAAAAGACACTTTTTCAGTAATTTTGTGATGGATTCCCATATTGAGTGACTTCCATATTATATATCGTTTTGGTGCCTAACATGCAGAAAAACACTCAAAAGACAGGTTTCTGGTAAAGTCGTTTAATTTCCCCATATAGGTGGCTTTGCATGTACTATAGGGTTTGGTACATAACAGTCCGAAAAAAAAGCTAAAATTAATTTTTTTTCATAATTTTCTTTTTTCACATAATTTTCCGGATTTTTGCCAGAATTTTGTCATCTTGGTACCTATGATGATGAATAACAAAAAAAAAATAAATAAATAAATTTCCATCTTTTTATCTATTTATTTTTTTCTATAAACAGTGTTAATTATGGGTTTTAGCTAAATGGTACTTAAAGAACTTAAAAACACTCGTAATACATGTTTCTCGAAATGTCCTTTAATTTCCCAAACATATGGTTCTTTGCATGTATTTAAGCGTTTTTTATAGGTAACATGATCAAAAACACTCAAAATACATGTTTTTGGTAATGTTATTCTGTTTCTCCATAAAGGATGTTTTGCATTCGTTTTAGCGTTTTGGTATATAAGGAGCTCAAAAGCACTTAAAGGCAAGTTCTTAGTAATAGTTAGTTTTATTCCCATGTAATGTGATTGCCTTGCTTTTTTAGTGCTTTATTGCCTATTATGCTAAAAAAAAAAAAAAAAAAAACTTAAAAGACACTTTTCTGGTAATGTCATTTTTTTCCCACATAAAGCTACTTTCACATAAAATTTGGGGTTTTGTGAAAAACACTCAAAATACATGCATTTGGTAAGGTTGTTCTGTTTCTCAATTAAGAGTGTTATTGAGGAGTTTCAGCATTTTGGTATCTAAGAAACTTCTCCATATATATGAGATTTTACCTTTTTTGCCTCGTGATTCTTGAGAATCTATAAAACACTCATTATACACGTTTGTCGTAATGTCCTTTTGTTAATCAACAGAGAGAGCTTTGCATCCATTTACGCGTTTTTTTGTAAGTAAAAAGCTCAAAAAACACTCAAATTATACCTTTTTGGTAATCTTATTCTATTTCTTCATATTGGTTGGTTTGCATCCGTTTTAGCGTTTTCCTACGTAAAACACGAAAAAGACACATTTAAAGTGATTTTGTTTCGGATTTCCACATAGAATTACTTCAATATTATTTATTGTTTTGGTGACTAACATGCTGAAAAACACTAGAAACATAGGTTTCTCGTAAAGTCGTTTAATTTCCCCATATAGTTGGCTTTGCATGCACTTCATGGTTTGGTACATAACAGTCCGAAAAAGAGCTAAAATTAACTTTTTTTGATAATGTTCTTTTTACACATAATTTTCCTGAATTTTGCCAGAATTTTGGCATCTCAGTACCTATGAAGAAGAATAACAAAAAAAAAAATCTTAATTTTTTTATTATTTCTTTATTTTTATTTTTTTCTCTATAAAGAGGTTTTAGCTTTTTGGTACTTATGGAACTTAAAAGCACGCATAATACACGTTTCTCGTAATGTCCTTTCGTTTCCGAGACATAGGGTTCTTTGCATGTATTTAAGCGTTTTTAGAGGTAACATGATCAAAAACACTCAAAATACATGTTTTTGGTAATGTTAATCTATTTCTCCATAAAGGGTGTTTTGCATGTGTTTTAGCATTTTGGTATATAAGGAGTTAAAAAACACTTAAAGGCAAGTTCTTCGTAAAAGTTGGTTTTATTCCCATGTAATGTGATTACCTTCCTTTTTAGTGCTTTATTGCCTAACTCTCTCAAAAACCCTCAAAAGACAATTTTCTGGTAATGTCATTTTTTTCCCACATAAAGCTAGTTTCGCATGCAATTTGGGGTTCTAGTAACTAAGAATGTGAAAAACACTCAAAATACACGAATTTAGTAATGATATTCTGTTTCTTAATTAAGAGTGTTATTCAGGAGTTTCAGCATTTTGGTATCTAAGAAACTTCTCCTTATACACTAGTTTTTGCGTTTTTTGCGTCGTGGTTCTTGTGAAACTATAAAATAATCATTATACACGTTTCTCGTAATGTCTTTTTGTTTCCCAATATAGAGTACTTCGCATCCATTTTCGCGTTTTTTTTTTTTTTTTGCTGGTTACAAGCTCAAAAACACTTAAAATATACCTTTTTGTTAATGTTATTCTATTTTTTCATATTGGTCTGTTTGCATCCGTTTTAGCGTTTTTTACATAAAACACTTAAAAGACACGTTTTCAGTAGTTTTGTTTTGGATTCCCATATAGAGTGACTTCCATATTATTTATCGTTTTGGTGCCTAACATGCTAAAAAAACACTCAAAAGACAGTTTTCTTATAAAGTCGTTTAATTTCCCCATATAGATGGCTTTGCATGCACTTTAGGGTTTGGTACATAATAGTCCGAAAAAAAAAGCTAAAATTAACTTTTTCGATAATGTTCTTTTATCCACATAATTTCCCTGAATTTTAACAGAATTTTGGCATCTCGGTACCTATGAAGATGAATAACAAAAAAAAAAAAATATATATATATTATTTTCATTTATTTCATATATTTATTTATTTATTTATTTTTGTTTCTTTATAAAGAGTGTTATTTTTGGGTTTTAGCTTTTTGGTATTTAAGTAACTTAAAAACACCTATAATACACGTTTCTCGTAATGTCCTTTCGTTTCCCAAACATAGGATTCTTTGCATGTATTTAAGCGTTTTTATAGGTAACATGATCAAAAACACTCAAAATGCATGTTTTTTTGTAATGTTATTGTGTTTCTCCATGAAGGATTTTTTGCATTCGTTTTAGCGTTTTGGTAAGTAAGGAGCTCAAAAATATTTAACGGCAAGTTCTTGGTAAAAGTTTGTTTTATTCACATGTAATGTGATTGCCTTTCTTTTAAGTACTTTATTGCCTAACACGCTCATAAACACTTAAAAGACATTTTCTGGCAATATAATTTTTTCCCCACATAAACCTAGTTTCGCATGCAATTTCGTGTTTTGGTAAATAAGAATGTGAAAAACACTCAAAATACACGCATTTTGTAAGGTTGTTCTGTATCTCAATCAAGAGTGTTATTCATGAGTTTCAGCATTTTGGTATCTAAGAAACTTTTGCCTTGTGGTTGTTGTGAAACTATAAAACACTCATTATACAGGTTTCTCGTACTGTCCTTTTGTTTCCCAATATAGAGTGCTTTGCATCCATTTTCGCATTTTTTGTTGGTAACAGGCTCAAAAACACTTAAAATATACCTTTTTGGCAATGTTATTTTATTTCTTCATATTGGTTTGTTTGAATCTGTTTTAGCGTGTTTCTACGTAAAACACTGAAAAGACGTGTTAAGTGATTTTGTTTTGGATTCCCATATAGAGTGACTTCCATATTATTTATTGTTTTGGTGCCTAACATGCTGAAAAACACTCAAAAGACAGGTTTCTGGTAAAGTCGTTTAATTTCCCTATAGAGGTGGCTTTGCATGGAATTTAGGTTTTGCTACATAACTGTCCAAAAAAAAGCTAAAATTAACTTTTTTGATAATGTTCTTTTTTCCACATAACTTCCCTGAATTTTGCCAGAATTTTGGCATCTCGGTACATATGAAGAAAAATAACAAAAAAAAAAAAAAAAAAGAAAATTACTTTATTTTTTTTTTGTTTCTCTATAAAGAGTGTTATTTGTGGGTTTTAGCTTTTTGGTGCTTAAGGAATTTAATAACATTCATAATACACGTTTCTCATAATGTTCTTTTCTTTCCCAAACATAGGGTTCTTTGCATGTATTTAAGCGTTTTTATAGGTAACATGATCAAAAACACTCAAAATACATGTTTTTGGTCTTCATAAAGGGTGTTTTGCATGCGTTTTAGCGTTTTGGTATGTTAGGAGCTCAAAAACTCTCAAAGGCAAGTTCTTGGTAAAAGTTGGGTTTATTCCCATGTAATGTGATTGTCCTGCTTTTTAGTGCTTTATTGCCTAACACGCTCAAAAACACTCAAAAGACACTTTTCTGGAAATGTCTTTTTTTTTTTTTCCACATAAAGCTAGTTTCACATGCAATTTGGGGTTTTGGTAACCAAGAATGTGAAAAACACTCAAAATACACGCATTTGGTAATTTTGGTTGTTCTGTTTCTCAATTAAGAGTGTTATTCATGAGTTTCAGCGTTTTGGTATCTAAGAATCTCAAAAACACTTATAATGCACGTTTCTCGTAATGTCCCTTTTTTTTATTCATTTAGGGTGCTTTGCATGCATTTTGGCATTTTATTTTTCACGGAATAGCTAAAAAACACTGAAAATACACGCTTTTGGTAATAAGAACATAAGAACATAAGCAATAAGTAAATATGCAAGAAGGCATCAAGCCTACACGTGGCAGTACTTGTATGAAATATGCCTACGTATTTCCACCTATCATCCCCAACTATAAATGTGTAATTTTCTCTTACAGTTGCCAAATGCCTCAGCACTAACAGCTTGATTACTAAGTCCGTTCCAGTCATCTACTACTGTATTTGAAAACCAATTCCTTCCTGTTTCCTTTTTGAACATCAAGTTTTCAGGCTCAAGCCTGAAAACTTGATGTTCTATTTTTCTTGTTCTGTCATGGTTACAGATTCTAAGAATTTTCCTTATGTTCCCCTTGTTATAACCCATATACCACTTAAAGACTTATCTCAGGTCCACTCTTAACCTACGTCTCTCTAAAGAATGTAAATTTAACAGATTGAATCTCGCTTCGTTAGGAATACTCCTCATCCCCTGTATCCTTTTAGTCATTTTCCTTTGAAGTGATTCTAATAGACCTTTATCCTTCCTGTGATGTGGTGACCAGAATAGGACAGCGTAGTCTAGATGAAGTCTGACCAGCGCTAAATGTAACTTTAATATTACTTGGGGAGTTTTACTTTTAGCACTCCTGAAAATGAATCATAATACACTATTTGCTTTGTTTCAGGCCTCTTTGCATTGCTTTCTTAGACGGAGTTCAGAACTAACTTTAAATCTCAAATCTTTTTCTTACCCTGAACCTACCAGAACTTGCTTGTTCATTGTGTAACTACTGTGTGGGTTTCTTCTACTTACGCTAAGTGCTTTGCATTTCTTGATATTAAAGTGCATTTGCCATCTATCTGTCCATTCGTTCATCCTATCCAAATCTGCCTGCAAGGCGATGGTATGCGATTCTGACCTAATTAATCTACATACTCTCGTGTCATCCGCAAATTTACTAACAGCACTACTAATTCCACTATCCAAGTCATTGACATATATTAAAAACAACATCGGCCCTAATACTAATAATCCCTTTGTCACCCCACTAATTACTTGACCCCACTCGGATTTAGAGCCGTTTAATACAACACTCTGACGCCTGCCGCTTGGCAATGACCTTATCCAGATTACTTATAACCTTTTTCCAATTCTTAAATACTCTGAAATATATTTCATCTGGTCCTGGTGACTTGAACTTTTCAGCTTATCTATCTCCTGTTCCACTATCTCTTTAGTTATGGTAATATCTGTCAGAGAAGGCTTCTCATTCTCTTTTACTCTAAATATCTTCTCACTATTCGGCAAATTCTGCATGTTTTTCTGGGCAAAGACAGTTAAAAAATACTCGTTCACAATTTTACTAATCTCCTCTCAAAAACTAAGCAGGTCCCATTCTGCTGTCTTTAACAATGAAAAAAAAAAACATTCAAAATATACCTTTTTTGTAATGTTGCTCTGCTTTTATATACAGAGTAATATTAAAGCGTTTTTGTGTTTGGGTACCAAAGAAGCTCAGAAAAACTCATTATGCACGTCTCTCATAATGTCTTTTCGTTTACCCATATAGAGTGGTTTGCATGCATTTTCACGTTTTAGTACCTAACGAGCTCAAACACACTTACAGTACTCGTTTTTGGGAACTTTTTTTGTTTTTGTGCTTCTTCAGATCAGTTGCTTTGTATGCATTTTGGCGTTTTGTTAATTAATAAAGTGAAAAACACCCAAAACGCACGATTTTGGTAATGTTCTGTATCTCCCTATAGTTTTTTTTTTTTCACACGTTTTAGTGTTTTGGTACCTAAGCTCAGAAACTCATTATACATATATATATATATATATATATATATATATATATATATATATATATATATATATATATATATATATATATATATATATATATATATATATATATATATATATATATATATATATATATATATATATATATATATATATATATATATATATATATATATATATATATATATATATATATATATATATATATATATATATATATATAATCATAATACACGTTTCTCGTGATATTTTTTTTCGTTTCCCTCTATAAGGTGCTTTGTATATACTTTTGCGTTTTGGTATCTAACAATGTAAAATGCGCTCAAAACAAACGTTTTTGGTAATTTTCTGTTTCTCAATATAAAGTGCTATTTACACGTTTTAGCCTTTTGGAACCTAAGAAGCTCAAGAACATTAATAATAAACATTTCTTTTAATATCATTTAATTTCCGAAATAGATTATTTTTCATGCAATTTAATATTTTTTGTATGTAACAAGCTGAGAACACTGAAAATATACGTTTTTTTGGAGCCACAAATGTCCCCAGGGCGGACTGCTCTTCTGATAATGATCCTAAGTGTTTTGACACCTCCCCTCAACTTTTTCTTCATTAACTTCTGCAACATTCGCGGTCTAAGATCTAATTTTCAATCAGTAGAACACCACCTCTCCTCTTCTAAACCTCATCTTCTTTTCCTCACTGAAAATCAGGTATCTGAGGCAAGTGACAGTAGGCCCTTTTTCTGTTCCCTACTACTTTCTTTATCCTCATTTTCAATTCAAAGCTGGATGTTGCGTTTATGTGCGAAACGACATAACCTGCTCTCGTACCCACGCTCTTGAATCTTCTGAGTTTTCCACCATCTGGCTACGACTTCAGAATAACTCTCAAACTAAATTCAGCTGTGCTCTATAAATCTCACCTAACTCCTCTGAATACAAGAAATTCTTTGACTACTTAACTTCTAAAGTGAAGCATATTCTGACTCTCTTCCCTTTTGCAGAGATCTCCATTCTTGGAGACATCAATGTTCACCACCAGCTTTGGCTTTCCTCTCCCTTCACTGACCATCCTGATGAACTAGCCTTCAATTTGCTATCCTCCACGAACTAGAGCAATTGGTGCAACACCCTACTCGTATTCCTGACCGTTTTGGAGATACGCCTAACATTCTTGACCTTTTCCTCACCTGTAATCCTTCTCCATGTGCTGTCACCCTCTCTTCTCCGTTGGGCTCCTCCGATCACAATCTCATGGCTGTATCTTGTCCTATCGCTCTAATCTCTCCTCAGGATCCCCCTAAGGGAAGGTGCCTGTGATATTTTGCCTTTGCTAGTTGGGGAACCTGAGGAGGTATTTTGCTGATTTTCCTTGGTTGACTACTGCTTCCTAGTCAGAGACCCATCTTTGTGTGCCGAGCGCAAAACAGAGGTGATAGTGTCTGTCATGGAGGGATACTTTCCTCACTCTTTTTGTCGACCTAAACTTTCCAAACCTTGGTTTAACACATCTTGTTTTCGTGCTATACATGATAGATAGGTGGCCCACAAAAGGTACTTAAGCCTTCCATCACCAGAATCTCATGCACTTTATATTTCTGCCCGGAACCATGCCAAGTCTGTTCTCCAACTACCCAAAAATACTCCTTCATTAACAGAAAGTGTGAAAATCTTTCAAAATCTAACTCCCCTCGAGACGTCTGCCATCTAGCCAAAAATATCTCCGATAACTTTGCTTCTTCTTCTTTCCCTCCTTTATTTCAACCGGATGGGACCACTGCTATAACATCTATCTCTAAAGCTGAACTCTTCGCTCAAACCTTTGCTAAAAACTATACCTTGGACGATTCATGGCTAGTTCCACCCTCTCCTCCATCCTCTGACTACTTCATGCTTCACATTGAAATTCTCCGCAATAATGTTTTCCATGCTGGCCTAAACCCTTAGAAGGCCTATGGACCTGATGGGGTCCCTCTTATTGTTCTCCGAAAATGTGCCTCAGTGCTTGCACCTTGCCTAGTCAAACTCTATCAGCTCTGTC
Organism: Scylla paramamosain; assembly: GCF_035594125.1. NCBI lineage: Eukaryota > Metazoa > Arthropoda > Malacostraca > Decapoda > Portunidae > Scylla > Scylla paramamosain. The sequence goes on from NC_087151.1 coordinate 20,892,983, forward strand.
TGTCAACATCTACCTTTCCTTCTTACTGGAAATTTGCCTACATTCAGCCTGTTCTTAAAAAGGGTGACAGTTCTAATCCCTCAAACTGCCGTCTTATTGTTTTAATTCCCTGCCTATCTAAAGTTTTTGAACAGCAAGATTCTTAAACAACCTTCTTTCTTTACTTAGTCTTGGTCATCCTCTTTTAGAGATTTTGGTGAAACTCTTGCTGTTGCCTTGGATATATGAAAAGCTTTTGATAGAATTTGGCACAAAGCTTTTATTTCCAAACTATCCTTCTAAGGCTTCTATCCTTCTCTTTGTAACTTCATCTCAAGTTTCCTTTCTGACCGTTTTATTGCTGCTGTGGTAGACGGTGACTGTTCTTCACCTAAATCTATTAACAGTGGTGTTCCTCAGGGTTCTGTCCTATCACCCACTCTCTCCTTATTATTCATCAATGACCTTCTAAACCAAACTTCTTGTCCTATCCTCTCCTATGCTGATGATACCACCCTGCACTTTTCCACGTCTTTTCATAGACGTCCAACACTTCAGGACGTAAACGTTTCACGCAGGGAAGCCACAGAACGCCTGGCTATTGATCTTTTTTTTAAATTTCTCATTCGGGCAGAACAAACTTGGTATTGTTCAATGCCTCAAAAACTAAATTCCTTCAATCAACTCGACACAACCTTTCAGACAACTATCCCCTCTTCTTCAGTGACACTTAACTGTCCCCCCTTCTACACTGAACATTCTCGGTCTGTCCTTTACTTATAATCTGAAGTGGAAACTTCACATCTCACATCTAGCTAAAACAGCTTCTATGAAGTTAGGTGTTCTGAGACGTCTCTGCCAGTTTTTTTTTTTTTCATCCCTCCCCAGCTGCTAAAGTGCTTTCTAAGCATTTTAGCGTTTTGTTGCCTAAAACACAAAAAAGACACTTTTCTGGTAACGTTCCCTTTCCCCATATAAAGTGAAATCACTTTATATGGGGTATATATGTATTTTAGCGTTTTGGTACCTCACATTGTGAAAAATACCTAAATACACGCTTTTGGTAATGTTGATCAGTTTCTGCATATGGATTGTCATTTACGCGTTTTAAGAAATTAGTACCTGAGAAAGTCAAAAACAATAATACTTGTTTCAGGTAATGCCGTTTTGTTTCACCATATAAACACATTTTTTTGGTAATGTTATTCTGTTTCTCCACAATGGATATTTAGTATGTATTTTAGCTATCTGATACATAAGAAGCTCAAAACCACTCAATAGGCACGCTTTTCGTAATGTGCATTTGTATTCCAATATAGAGTACTTTCCATGCATTATAGCATTTTGATGCCTACCGAGCTCATAAACACTCTAAAGAAATGTTTCTTGTAATGTCATTTCATTTCCCCATACAGAGTGCTTTAAATGCATTTTGTCCCTTTGGTACCTAACAATGTGAAAAAAGAATCATTCAAAATAAGCGTTTTTGATAATGTAGTTTTGTTTCACCATATAGGGTACTATTAACACATTTTAGAGTTTTGGTAGTTAAATAGCTCAAAAACATACGTTTCTCGTAATGCCCTTTTGTTTTTCCATGAGGAGTGTTTTGCATCCATTTTGTCGTTTTCATGCAAAACAACGTAAAGAAAATACATAAATAAATAAAAAAAAAAATTTCAATGCTGTTCTTTTCTAGTAAATAGAAAGTGCTATTCACGCGTTTTACTGTTTTGGTACCTAAGAAATTCAGAAACACTTGTAATACACGTTTCTTGTAATATCGTATCGTTTCCCATACAGTGTATTTTTCATGCATTTTGCCGTTTTTGTTGTAGGTAAGAATCTCAAAAAAACGTTTTTGGTAATGTTATTCTGTTTCGCAATAACTCTTTTTTTTTTTTTGTGCATTCGATTTAGCGTTTCAGTACGCAAAAATCTCACAAACACTGAAAAGACACGTTTTTGGCAGTATTGTTTTATATTCCAATATAAAATAGATTCCATGCTTTTTTAATAACAATAATAATAATAGTAATAATAATAATAATAATAATAATAATAATAATAATAATAATAATAATAATAATAATAATAATAATAATAATAATAATAATAATAATAATAATAATAATAATTGAACAATGAAATCTCCAAGAATGGATATCTCTGCAAGAGGGAAGAGGGTCAGAATGTGCTCCACTTTGGAAGTTAAGTAGTCAAAGAATTTCTTATAGTCAGAAGAGTTAGGTGAGAGGTATACAGCACAGATAAATTTAGTATGAGAGTGACTCTGTAGTCGTAGCCAGATGGTGGAAAACTCGGAAGATTCAAGAGCGTGGACACGAGAGCAGGTTAAGTCATTGCGCACATAAACACAGCATCCAGCTTTGGATCGAAAATGAGGATAGAGAAAGTAGGAGGGAACAGAAAAGGGGCTACTCTCAGTTGCCTCAGACACCTGACTTTTAGTGAGGAAAAGAAGAAGAGGTTTAGAAGAGGAGAGGTGGTGTTCTACAGATTGAAAATTAGATCTTAGACTGCGAATGTTGCAGAAGTTAATGAAGAAAAAGTTGAGAGGGGTGTCAAGACACTTAGGGTCGTCGACAGAAAGGCAGTCCGACCTAGTGACATTTATGGTCCCCTCCCCAGATGGGGACTCCGAGGCTGGTGTAGGAGTCGCCATGATGATTTTAAAATCATCATGCTCTTTAAAAAAAGAGCTATTCATGAGTTTTAGGGGTTTGGTAATAAAAAAAAACTCGAAAACACTTATAATATACTTTTCTTGTAATGTGTTTTTGTTTACTCATATAGGGTATTTTGCATGCATTTTCTCGTTATTTTCTTTTTTTTTTTTTGCGTTTTGGTGCCTAACATGCATGAAAACACGCAAAAGATATGTTTCTTGCAATATCGTTTCGTTTCCCCCTATAAGTAGCTTCCATAAATTTTTCTACGTAACATGCTCAAAAACACTAGAAATACACGTTTTTTGTAAAGTTATGCTGTTTCTTCATGAATTTTTTTTACATGGTTTACAGCGTTTTGGTATATATCTAGTTTAAAAACATTAAAAAGAGACGTCTTCGGTAATATTGTTTTCTTTTACCATATACGATACTTTCCATGATTTTTTTTTTTATCGTTTTGGTGCGTAGAACGCTCATAAAACCCCCTAAAGACACGTTTCTGAAAATCTCGTTTCCTTTTCCCATACAGGATCCTTTGTATGCATTTTAGGGTCTTGATACCCGTGAAATATACTCAAAATGCACGTATTTGGTCATGGTATTGTGTTTCTCCATATAGAGTGCTATCGGTTTCATTGTTTAGATACCTATGTAGCTCAAAAAACACCCATAATACACGTTTCTCATAATGTCTTTTCGTTTCCTCTTGCAAGGTATTTTGGATGCATTTTGGAGTTTTTGTACGTAATAAGCTGAAACACACGCAAAAATACTTGTTTTTGGTATTGTTACTCCGTTTCTCCATAAAGTGTGTTTTTTGCATTCAAAAGACCCTTTTTTGTAAAGTTGTTTGTTACTTCATTTCGTCGGCTTTGCAAGCATTTTGGCGTTTTGGTACCTAATAATGGGAAAACACTCAAAGTACACGTTTTTGGTAATGTTATTGTTTCTTGATATAAAGTGCTATTCAATCGTTTTACCATTTTGATAACTAAGAAGCTCAAACTCTCAGAATACACGTTTCTTGTTCCCGTTTTACCATATAGAGTGGTTTTCATGCATTTTGTAATTTTTGCACGTAGGAAGCTAAAAAACATTGAAAATATATGTATTTGGTAAAGTTATAATGTTTCTCCATAAAAAGTTTTGCATGCTTATCAGCGTTTTGGTACATAAGTAGGTTAGAAGATTGTTTTGTTTACCCATATGGGGTGTTTTCCATTTATTTATTTATTTGTTTATTTATTTTTACATCGTTTAGATGCCTAGCACGCTTATTAAAACTCAAAATACACGTTTTTTTTATAAATTCCGTTCCCTTTCCTCATATGAGGTGCTTTGCATGCATTTTAGTTTTCTGGTACTTAACAATGTGAAATACACACAAAGTTCACGTTGTTTGGTAATGCTCTTTTGTTTCTTTATATAGAGATTCATGCGTTTTAGCGTTTTAGTAACTAAGATCAAAAAAACGTTTTTGGTAATGTTATTCTGCTTCTCCATATAGAGTTTTGATCGTTATCGTTTTGGTACATATGAAGCTCAAAAACAATTATAATACATATTTCAACTAATGTCTTTTCGTTTCCCCATAGTTGGTAGTTTCCGTGCATTTTGTCTTTTTTTTTTACGTAACAAGCACAAAAACCCTCGAAACCTTGTTTTTCGTTATTTTTTTCTATTTTTGTATTAAGGGTGTTTTGCACGCGTTTTTACGTTTTTTTCCGTAAGTAGCTCAAAAACATTAAAAAAACGAATAAATTTTGAAAAATGTTTTCTTTTTTCATGCACATTGCTTTCCATGTTTTTTTCAGCGTTTTGGTGCCAGCACGCTCATAAACACACAAAAGAAGTTTTTTTTTTTTGGAAAACTCGTTTCCTTACTCCATATAGGGTGCTTTTCATTGATTTTGGCTTTTTGTTTCCTAACAATGTGAGATACACTGAAAAACACACGTTTTTGGTAATGTTGTTCTGATTCTCCATACAGAGTTTTCGAGTTTTAGTTTCTAAAAAGCTTAAAACGTCTCAAAATGTTTATTTTTTGTAATGTTATCGTGTTTCTCCATTAAAGTTTTTTTTTTTTGCCTGCGTTTTAGTGTTTTGGTACATAAGTAGCTGAAAAATACTTAAAAGACACGTTTTTAGTAATATTGTTTTCTTTTCCCATATAGGATGGTTTTGATGCTTTTTAGCGTTTTTGCTGCCCAACACACTCATAATCACTCATAAAAAACGTTTCTGGAAATATATATTTTTTTTCCCCATATAGGTTGCTTTTCATGCATTTTTGCGTTATATCACCAAACAATATGAAACAATTTCAAAATACACGTTATTGGTGATGTTTTTTTGCTCCATATAAGAGTGCTATTTATACTTTTTAGGGTTTCGGTTCCTAAGAAGCCCAAAAATACTCAAAATACATGTTTCTTGTAATGTTTTCTCATTTCCCCATTCAGGGTACTTTGCAGGCATTTTGGCGTTCTTGTACGTAGAAAGCTCAAAAAACACTAAATATGCTTGTTTTTGGTAATGTTATGCTATTTTCTCTACAAAGGGTGTTTTGCATCAGTTTTAGCGTTTTGGTAAGTAATAAGTTCAAAAACACTCAAAAGACACTTTTCTCGTAATGTTTTGTATTCCCATATGCGGCGATTTCCATGTTTTTTTTTTGTTTTTTTGTTTTTGTATAGGGTTTTGATGGCTACAACGCTGTAAAACAGTCAGAAGACACGTTTCTGGTAATGTCATTTCCTTTATCCATATAGGGAACTTTGCATGCTTTTTTGTGTATTGATACATACAAGTACATTAATATGTTTTAGCAATATAGCACCTAAGGAGCTAAAAAAAAAAAAAAAAAACTCATAATACAGGTTTCTAGTGTTTTTTTCGTTTTCCCATATAGGGTTACTTGCATTCATTTTGGCATTTTTGTACGTAACTAGCTCAAACATACTCAAAATACACGCTTCTTCTGAAGTTATACTGTTTCTCCATAGAGTTTTTTTTTTTTTGTATACATTTTTGAAAACACTAAAAAGAGACGTTTTTTTGTAATACCGTTTTGTTTTCTCAAAGAGTGTACTCTCCATGCTTTTTATCGTGTTGTTGCCTAGCTCGCTCTTAAACACATAAAAGACACGTTTGTGGTAATGTCTTTTCGTTTCCCCATATAGAAAGGTTTACAAGCATTTTGGCGTTTTGATAGTAAAGTTTTTCTGTTTCTCCATAGAGATTTTTTTTTTTTGCATACATTTTTGAAAACACTAAAAATAGAAGTTTTTTGTAATACTGTTTTGTTTTCTCAAAGAGCGTACTCTCCATGCTTTTTATCGTGTTGTTGCCTAGCTCGCTCTTAAACACGTAAAAGACACGTTTGTGGTAATGTCTTTTCGTTTCCCCATATAGAAGGCTTTACAAGCATTTTGGCGTTTTGATAGTGAAGTTATAATGTTTCTCCATCGAATTTTTTTTTTTTTTTGCATACATTTTTGAAAACACTAAAAGGAGACATTTTTTGGTAATACTGTTTTTTTTTTTTTTTTCCAAAGAGTGTACCCTCCATGCTTTTTATCGTGTTGCCTAGCTCGCTCTTAAACACGTAAAAGACATGTTTGTGGTAATGTCTTTTCGTTTCCCATATAGGAGGCCTTACAAGCATTTTGGCGTTTTGATACCACTAAAAAAAACACACACACACACAAAAAAATGTTTTTTGGTGGTATTCTTTTTCTCGATATAGAGAGCTATTCATGTGTTGTAACTTTTTGGTACCTAAGAACTCAAAAAAAAAAAAAAAACACTCGTTATACACGTTTTTCATAATGTCCCTTCGTTTCCCAATATTAGGTTGTTTGCTTGCATTTTGTCGTTTCAGTACCTAATGTGCTCAAACACACTCACAAGAGAAGTTTTTGGTAACTTTGTTCATTTTATTCAAACCACATTCTTTGTATGCATTTTGATGTGTTGGTACCGAACAATGTGAAAACACTTAAAACACAAGTCTTTGGCAAAGCTTTTCTCCATATGGAGTGGTTTACACGCATTTTATTGTTTTGATATGTATGTTTAAATATTAAGTTCAAAAACACCTATTATATGTGAGCGGTGTTTTACATGCTTTTTAGCATTTTGCTACGTAGGAAGTCCATAAACACATAACACTCAAATTTTAATTTTCGTAATGTTCTTTTCCATTAGAATATATGGTGTTTTCTATGTATTTTCGCATTTTTGTGCAATCTATATGTAGATTGCTCTTCATGCCTTTTAGAGTTTAGTTCCTTAAGGTCAATGACACTCATAATACACGCGTCTGGTAATTACGTTCTTTTCACCATATAGGGTACTATGAATGCATTTTGTCGCTTCTGTACCTAATAAGCTCTAAAACACTAAAAATAAACATTTTTGGTAATGTTATTCTGTTTTTCCATAAAGTGATTTTAACATGCGTTATAGCATTTTGATACGTAAGAAGCTTCTCATCAATGAAAAGAAACTTTTTTGGAAATATTGTTTTGTATTCCAATATAGGGTGCTTTCCATGGATTTTAGTGTCTGCTGCCTAACACGCTAAAAAAAAAAAAAAAACACTAAAAAGACATGTGTCTGGTAATGTCGTTTCGCTTCCCCGTATACAGTGCTGGATTTTGACGTTTTGATTCTTAACATTGTCAAAACAATAAAAAAATAAATAAAAAAAAATTCAAAATGCATGTTTTTGGTAAAGTTGTTCTGTTTCTCCATATATAATATTATTCACGCGTTTTTTACTCTTGGTGCCTAAGAATCTCAAAAACATACATACACGTTTCTCATAATATCATTTATTTCATCATATAGAGTAATATCCACGTATTTTGATGTTCCCTACCTAATAAGCTAAAAAATACTGCAAACATGCATTTTTAGTGATGTTATTGTGTTTTCTCATAAAGCCTCTTTTGCATGCGTTTAGTGTTGCGATACGGAAGAAGCTAAAAAAAAAAACAAAAAAAAAACACGTTTTTGGTTATGTTTTTCATTTTAATGCAGGGTGCATTACATATTTTTAAGCATTTTCGTACCTAACACACTCAAAGATACTCAAAAGACACTTCTCTGGTAATGTCATCTCGTTTCCTCAATATTGTGGTTTGCATGGATTTTGGCGTTTTGGTATCTAACAATTTGAAAAAAAAAAATGAAAATAAATGTTTTTGATAATGATGTGTTTCTCCATATTAAGTAATATTCACACGTTTTATAGTTTTGGTACCTAAAATGTTCAAAAGCACTCATAATACACGCTTCTCGTAAAGTGTTTTCTCTCCGTTTATAGGGTACTTTGCATGCATTTGGTGTTTTGGTATCTGGTAATTTTGTTCTGTTTTAGCGTTTTGGTACCAAAGAAGCTAAGAAAAACTTATAATACACGTTTCTTATAATATCGGTTTATTTTGTATATAGGGTTATTTGCATACATATTGGCGTTTTTATACGTAACAAGTTCAAAAACACTGAAAAGACACGTTTTTTGGTAATGCCGCATTGTTTACCTGTATAGAATGCTTTGCATGTTTTTTAACGTTTTGGTACTTAACAATGAGAAAAAAAAAAAACACTCAAAATACACCTTTTTTGTAATGTTGCTCTGCTTTTATATATAGAGTAATATTCAAGCGTTTTTGTGTTTGGGTACCAAAGCTCAGAAAAACTCATTATGTACGTCTCTCATAATGTCTTTTCGTTTTACCCATATAGAGTGGTTTGCATGCATTTTGACGTTTTAGTACCTAACAAGCTCAAACACACTGACGATACACGTTTTTGGAAACTTTTTTTTTTTTTTTTGTGCTTCTTCAGATCAGTTGCTTTGTATGCATTTTGGCGTTTTGTTAATTAATAAAGTGAAAAACACCCAAAACGCACGATTTTGGTAATGTTCTGTATCTCCCTATAGCTTTTTTTTTTTTCACACGTTTTAGTGTTTTGGTACCTAAGCTCAGAAATACTCATTCTACACGTTTCTGCTAATATCATTTCGTTTCCCAATTTAGGCGTTTTTCTATGTAAGTAGTAAAAAAAAAAAAAAAAACTCAATTCACGATTTCGGTAATGTTATTCCGTTTGACCATAAAGGGTGTTTTGCATGCATTTGAGTATTTTGGTATGGAAGAAGCTTAAAAACATATAAGCTACGTTTTTGTTATTCTTGATTTCTATTCCCATATAGGGTGCTTTCCATGCTTTGTAACGTTTTCGTGCCTAATATTTTCAAAAACACTCAAAAGACACGTTTCTGGTTTTCATTACCTCATATAGTGAGCTTTTGATGCATTTTGGAGTTTTGATTATTGACAATGTGAAATACTCTCAAAATGCACGTTTTTCGTAATGTTCTGTTTCTCTATATTAAATGATATTCACGCATTTTAGCATTTTGGTATCTAAGAATCTAAAAAGAAGCACTCATAAAGCACGTTTCTGATAATATCGTTTTGTTTCATCATAGAGGGTATTTTTCATGTATTTGGACGTTTGTGTTCCTAAGAAGTTATAAATACTCAAAGTACACATTTTTTGAAATGTTATTCTGTTTCTCCATTAGAATGTTTTGGATGCGTTTTAGTATTTTGGTACGTAAGAAGGTCTAAACACTCCAAAGAAACGTTTTTGGTAATGTTTTGTTACCATATAGGGTGGTTTCCATGCTTTTTTAATGTTTTGGTGTCTAGCACGCTCAAAAACATTCAAACGACACATTTCACTCGTTTTACCAGATACAGCATGCATTTTGGCGTTTTAGTACCTAACGTAGTAAAAAAGAAAAAAAACTCAAAATAAACGTTTTTTACTGAAGTTCTATTTCTTCAGATAGTGTGTTATTCATGCGTTTTAGAGTTTTGGTACCTAAAAAAAAATATATATATATATATATATATATATATATATATATATATATATATATATATATATATATATATATATATATATATATATATATATATATATATATATATATATATATATATATATATATATATATAAAATCATAATACACGTAATATTTTTTTTCGTTTCCTCCTATAAGGTGCTTTGTATATACTTTTGCGTTTTGGTATCTAACAATGTAAAATGCGCTGAAAACAAACGTTTTTGGTAATTTTCTGTTTCTCAATATAAAGTACTATTTACGAGTTTAGCCTTTTGGTACTTAAGAAGCTCAAGAACATTAATAATAAACATTTCTTTTAACATCATTTAATTTCCGAAATAGATTATTTTTCATGCAATTTAGCATTTTTGTATGTAACAAGCTGAGAACACTGAAAATATACGTTTTTTGGAGCCACAAATGTCCCCAGGGGCGGACTGCTCTTCTGATAATGACCCTAAGTGTCCCTCAACTTTTTCTTCATTAACTTCTGCAACATTCGCGGTCTAAGATCTAATTTTCAATCAATAGAACACCACCTCTCCTCTTCTAAACCTCATGTTCTTTTCCTCAATGAAAATCAGGTATCTGAGGCAAGTGACAGTAGGTCCTTTTTCTGTCCCCTCTTACTTTCTCTATCCTCATTTTCAATTCAAAGCTGGATGTTGCGTTTATGTGCGAAACGACATAACCTGCTCTCGTGCCCACGCTCTTGAATCTTCTGAGTTTTCCACCATCTGGCTACGACTTCAGAGTCACTGTCAAACTAAATTCAGATGTGCTGTATAAATCTCACCTAACTCCTCTGACTACAAGAAATTCTTTGACTACTTAACTTCCAAAGTGAAGCATATTCTGACTCTCTTCCCTTTTGCAGAGATCTTCATTCTTGGAGACATCAATGTTCACCACCATCTTTGGCTTTCCTCTCCCTTCACTGACCATCCTGGTGAACTAGCCTTCAATTTGCTATCCTCCACGACCTAGAGCAATTGGTGCAACACCTTACTCGTATTCCTGACCGTTTTGTAGATACGCCTAACATTCTTGACCTTTTCCTCACCTTTAATCCTTTTCCATATGCTGTCACCCTCTTTTCTCCGTTGGGCACCTCCGATCACAATATCATATCTGTATCTTGTCCTATCCCTGAAATCTCTTTTCAGGATCCCCCTAAAGGAAGGTGCCTCTGGCGTTTTGCCTCTGCTAGTTGGGGAACCTGAGGAGGTATTTTGCTGATTTTCCTTGGAATGACTACTGCTTCCGTGTCAGACACCCATCTTTGTGTACCGAGCGCATAACAGAGGTGATAGTGTCTGTCATGGAGGCATACTTTCCTCACTCTTTTTCTCGACCTTAACTTTCCAAACCTATACATGATAAATAGGTGGCCCACAAAAGGTACTTAAGCCTTCCATCACTAGAATCTCATGCACTTTATATTTTTGCCCGGAACCATGCCAAGTTTGTTCTCCAACAACCCAAAAATACTCCTACATTAACAGAAAGTGTGAAAATCTTTCAAAATCTAACTCCCCTCGAGACTTCTGCCATCTAGCCCAAAATATCTCCAATAACTTTGCTTCTTCTTCTTTCCTTCCTTTATTTCAACCGGATGGCACCACTCCTATCACATCTATCTCTAAAGCTGAACTCTTCGCTCATATTGAAATTCTTCTCAATGATGTTTTCCATGCTGGCCTAAACCCTTAGAAGGCCTATGGACTTGATGGGGTCCCTCCTATTGTTCTCCGAAACTGTGCCTCCGTGCTTGCACCTTGCCTAGTCAAACTCTATCAGCTCTGTCTGTCAACATCTACCTTTCCATCTTGCTGGAAATTTGTCTACATTCAATTTGTTCCTAAAAAGGGTGACCGTTCTAGTCCCTCAAACTGTCGGCCTATTGTTTTAATTCCCTGCATTTCTAAAGTTTTTGAACAGGAAGATTCTTAAACAACCTTCTATCTGATCGCCAGTATGGGTTCAGTCAAGGCCGCTCTACTGGTGATCTGGCTTTCTTTACTGAGTCTTGGTCATCCTCTTTTAGAGATTTTGGTGAAACTCTTGCTGTTGCCTTGGATATATGAAAAGCTTTTGATAGAATTTGGCACAAAGCATTTATTTCCAAACTATCTTTCTAAACTAATCTTTTCAAACTAATCTTTTCTTCTCTCTGTAACTTCATTTCAAGTTTCCTTTCTGACCGTACTATTCCTGCTGTGGTAGACGTTGACTGTTCTTCTCCTAAATCTATTAACAGTGGTGTTCCTCAGGGTTCTGTCCTATCACCCACTCTCTCCTTATTATTCATCAATGACCTTCTAAACCAAAATTTTTGTCCTATCCTCTCCTACGCTGATGATACCACCCTGCACTTTTCCACGTCTTTTCATAGACGTCCAACTTTTCAGGACGTAAACGTTTCACGCAGGGAAGCCACAGAACGCCTGGCTACTGATCTTTTTTAAAATTTCTGATTCGGGCAGAACAAACTTGGTATTGTTCAATGCCTCAAAAACTAAATTCCTCCAATCAACTCGACACAACCTTTCAGACAACTATCCCCTCTTCTTCAGTGACACTTAACTGTCCCCCCTTCTACACTGAACATTCTTGGTCTGTCCTTTACTTATAATCTGAAGTGGAAACTTCACATCTCATATCTAGCTAAAACAGCTTCTATGAAGTTAGGTGTTCTGAGACGTCTCTGCCATTTTTTTTTTCTTGCCCCCCCAACTGCTAGGGTGCTTTTTAAGCATTTTAGCATTTTGTTGCCTAAAACACTAAAAAGACACTTTTCTGGTAACATTTCCTTTCCCCATATAAAGTGAAATTACTTTATATGGGGTATATAGGTATTTTGGCGTTTTGGTACCTAACATTGTGAAAAATACCTAAATACACGCTTTTGGTAATGTTGATCACTTTCTACATATGGATTGTTATTTACGCGTTTTAGGATATTAGTACCTGAGAAGGTCAAAAACAATAATACACGTTTCAAGTAATGTCGTTTTGTTTCACCATATAAACACACATTTTTGGTAATGTTATTTTGTTTCTCCACAATGGATGTTTAGTATGTATTTAAGCGATCTGATACATTAGAAGCTCAAAACCACTCAAAAGGCACGCTTTTCCTAATGTGCTTTTGTATTCCAATATAGAGTGCTTTCCATGCATTATAGCATTTTGATGGCTAACGAGCTCATAAACACTCTAAAGAAGTGTTTCTTGTAATGTCATTTAATTTCCCCATACAGAGTGCTTTAAATGCATTTTGTCCCTTTGGTACCTAACAATGTGAAAAAAGAATCATTCAAAATAAGCGTTTTTGATAATGTAGTTTTGTTTCACTATATAGGGTACTATTAACACATTTTAGAGTTTTGGTAGTTAAATAGCTCAAAAACACACGTTTTTCGTAATGCCCTTTTGTTTTCCTATAAGGAGTGTTTTGCATCCATTTTGTCGTTTTGATACAAAACAACGTAAAGAACAAATAAATAAATAAAAAAAAGATATATTTGTCAATGCTGTTCTTTTCTAGTATATAGAAAGTGCTATTCACGCGTTTTACCGTTTTGGTACCTAAGAAATTCAGAAACACTTGTAATACATGTTTCTTGTAATATCGTATCGTTTCCCATAAAGAGTATTTTTCATGCATTTTGCCGTTTTTGTTGTAGGTAAGAATGTCAAAAAGACGTTTTTGGTAATGTTATTCTGTTTCGCAATAATTTATTTATTTTTTTGGGGGGGCATTCGATTTAGCGTTTCAGTACGCAAAAAGCTCACAGACACTGAAAAGACACGTTTTTGGCAGTATTGTTTTGCATTATAATATAAAATAGATTCCATGCTTTTCTAATAACAATAATAATAATAATAATATTAATAATAATAATAATAATAATAATAATAATAATAATAATAATAGTAATAATAATAATAATAATAGTATTAATAACAACAACAATAATAATAATAATGAAACAATAATAATAATAATAATAATGATAGTAATAATAATAATAATAATAATAATAATAATAATAATAATAATAATAATAATAATAATAATAATAATAATAATAATAATAATAATAATAATAATAATGATAATAGGAAGAAGAAGAAGAAGAAGAAGAAGAAGAAGAAGAAGAAGAAGAAGAAGAAGAGAAAGAAGAGAAAAAAAAAAAAAGTTTATTAAGAATAGTACCAATCATAATCATTATAAGATATGGATGAAGAATAATAAAAATAATAATAGCCATGTTCTCTCTTTTTCACTGGAAGCAATTCAAAATACCTGAATTTCCATTTACTCTTAACGGAATAACATAATTACAATTACTATGTATGTATTTTCCTTACACAAATCATCTCTACTTGCTGGAAATGTGTAAGACGATAAGTTGTGCCAATGCGAAGCTAACTTACAAAAATAATAAATAATAAATAAATAAATAAAGTAAATAAATAAAGCTCTAGTAAGTAAGTCAAATGCGGAAAACACTTTCATGCCTACCTAATTCTCTCTCTCTCTCTCTCTCTCTCTCTCTCTCTCTCTCTCTCTCTCTCTCTCTCTCTCTCTCTCTCTCTCTCTCTTTCGTCAAAACTCACCCTCATTACTGATTATGGGACCTCGAGACACACAGAGTACCGCATACTTCGGGAAAGCACTGATCGCAACGGGGGCAGGAAGAAGGGTCATTCAAGCCACATTCCATGAAATAACGGGCGCAATACATGTCACGATTCAGTGGGGGACAGTTCCTCCTGCAACCAGTTATAAGAAACAGTCGTTTGTCGTTATTATTAATTGTCATGTTCTTGCATGCTTGTTATGTTATTATTATTATTATTATTATTATTATTATTATTATTATTATTATTAATATTATTATTATTATTATTATTATTATTATTATTATTATCATTAATATTATTATTATTATTATTATTATTATTATTATTATTATTATTATTATTATTATTATTATCGTTATTATTATTAGTAGTAGTAGTAGTATTGTTGTTGTTTTTTCTCTTGTTATTATTATTATTATTATTATTATTATTATTATTATTATTATAGTTGTAATAACGATACTAATAATTCTAAATTACAATTTTAGTATAGTACCTTATCGGCATTATTATTGTCATTATCATCATTAATATGTGTGTGTGTGTGTGTGTGTGTATGTGTGTATGTGTGTGTGTGTGTGTGTGTGTGTGTGTGTGTGTGTGTGTGTGTGTGTGTGCTATTTGGTACGGAAGATTTAATAATCGTTTCATTGCAAGAATTGTGTTGTGTTTGCAGTTTTTTTTCTTTTTACTCATGTTGTTATTGTCATTTTAAGTTTGTTGTTCTTTTTCTTCGTTAACTATGTTTTATCATTGATGATGACAATGTAGTTGATGACGGTCTTTTTTGATACTATTATTGTTGTTGTTGTTGTTGTTGTTATTGTTGTTGTTGTTGTTGTTGTTGTTGTTGTTGTTGTTGTTGTTGTTGTTGTTGTTGTTGTCGTCGTCGTTGTTGTTGTTTTTGTTGTTGATGTTGTTGTTGATATTGTTTTTTTGTTTTATTTATTTTTTCTTTTTTTTTTAAGTAAGAGTGACACTGGTCAAGGGCAATCAAAAGTTCGAAAAGGCCCACTTGAGTGCCATTTCCCAAACCGAGGTCAAAAAGAATCATCCAAAATTGAAGGATAGTGTCTTAAAGCCTACTTTGAAAGAGTTCAAGTCAAAGAAGGTACGAAATACATAAGCAGGCAGAGAGTTTCAGTGATGAATGACTGAGAATACTGGTAATCTTGCATTAGAGAGATGGACAGAATAGGGGTGAGAGAAAGTATAAAGTTTTGTACAGCAAGGCCGCGGGAGGAGAGGAGGCATGCAGTCAGTAGGATCTTAATAGCAGTTAGCGTGAAAATAGCATTAGAAGATATCAAGAGATGCAACATTGCAGCGATGAGAGAAGGGCTGAAGACAATCAGTTAGAGAAATTGATAAGACGAAAAACTTTTTATTTCACCCTGTCTAAAAGAGCGGTATGAGTGGAACCTATACATGTTTGGAACTTCTTACATGGATTGATAATGGCCCTGTATATGTACATGGTCAGTAGCTTATGATAGTGTAAATATATATATATATATATATATATATATATATATATATATATATATATATATATATATATATATATATATATATATATATATATATATATATATATATATATATAATACAAATTCTTGAAAAAAGTGTATTTTGAATGTTTTCTGAGCTTGTTAGGTACCAGAACGCCAAAATGTAAGCAAAGCACCTTATGTAGGGTAATTAAACGCTTTTACCAAAAACGTGTCATTTGCGTGTTTTTGAGCATATAGAGCACAAAATTGCTAAAAATTATGAAAAACATCCAATATAGGAACCTTGTAAACAATATTTTTAAAATCATGACTTTTGTGTTTTTGAGCTTCTTACGTACTAAAATTCTAAAAATGCATACAAAACACTCTTTCAAGAGGAATATAACATTACCATTAGTGTTTTTTTTTTTTCAGTTCATTAGGTGACAAAACGCCTAAACATATGCTAGTATGGGGAAACTAAAAAATATTACCGGAAACGTGTCTTATGAGTGCTTTTTTTAAGGTTCATAAGTGCTGAATCTATAAAACATATGAATATTTCTCTATCTTAAAAAAAAAATCATTACCAAAGACTTGTATTATGAGTGTGTTCCATCATGTTAAGTATCAAAACACCAAAATACATAAAAAGAACCTTTTTTAGAGACAGAGAACAACATTTCTAAAAACGTGTGTTTAAAGTGTTATTTATTAGCTACCAAACCCCAAAACACATGTAAAGTACCCGAAAGAGGGAAACGAAACGATATAATCGAAAACGTAAATTATGAGTGTTTTTGATGTTCTTACCATCAGAATGCTAAAACAATTGAATAGTACCCTATAATGAAAAAAAAAAAATAAAAATACAAAAAAACATGTATTGTCTTATTTACATGTTAGGTACCAAAACGCCAATACACATACAAAGAACCGTTTATTAAAAAAGAAAACTATATTTTCAAAAACTTGTATCATGCAAAGCACACTATTTCGGAAAATAAAATCACTAAAAACATGGCTCTTTTTTCAGCTTCCTAAGTACCAAAACGGTAAAACGCATGTAAAACACCTATTATGGAAAAAAGAACATCAAAAAAGTGTATTTTGAATTTTTTTTCTTTATCTTGTTAGATACGAAAACTCCAAACAACATTTAAAGCACATTATTTTGGAAAAGAAAATATTACCAAAAAACGTGGCTTTTGACAATTTTTTTGCTTATAACTTACGAAAACGCTAAAATGCACGTAAAACATTCTTTATGGAGAAAAAGAACTTCATCAAAAATGTGTGTTTTTAGTGTTTTTTTTTTCAGGTAATAAAGCGCCAAAATGCATGCAAAGCATGCATTATGGGTAATTAAATAACATTACCAGAAACGTGTCGTCTCCGTGTTTTTCAGAGTATTAGGCAGAAAACCGCTAAGAATCATGAACACCATATATTAGAAAACTAAACAACAATATCAGAATCTTGTCTTTTGAGTGTTATTGGACTTCTTACGTACAAAAACTCTAAGATATATGAAAACATCCTTACTGAAGGAACAAAAGGACATTACGAAAAACGTGTATTTTGAGTGTTTTTTTGAGTTTATTAGGTAGCAAAGCGCCATGGAAATATGATAACATGGCAATTAGCCAATCTGGGGATCTTATGAATGTTTTTAAAGTTCTTTAGAGCTGAAATACTAAAAGATATGAATAATACTCAGTATTGGAAAAAAAAATAGATAAATAAATAAAAAAATATGACTATTATAAATGTGATTCACCGTGTTACGTATCGAAACGCTAAAATGCATACAATGAACACATAATATTGACATGACAATATTTTCAAAAACTTGTTTTTTTTTCTTTTTTTTTTCACTTTGTTAAGTACAAAAACGCCAAAACACATGCAAAGTAGCCAATATAGGGAAACGAAACGACATAGTCACCAACCAGTATAATTTATTTATTTTTTACATTATTTTATTTATATATTTATTTTCATTTATTTATTTATTTTCTTTTATTAATTAATTTATTTTTGTTAAATATCAGAACGCTAAAACACGAAAATAGTCCTCTATATTGAGAAACAAAACAACATCAAGAAAAACATGCATTATGAATATTACTCACCATGTTAGTTACGAAATGTTCAAAATACATACAAAGAATCCTTTATTAAGAAACACATCCACATTACCAAACACCAGCATTATGACTGTTTTTTAACTTGTTAGATAACAAAGCGCCAAAGCGCTTGCAAAGCATATTATATTGGAAAAGAAGACAACATTGTAAAAAACGTGGTTTCTGAATTTTCTTCAGCTTTTACATAGCAAAATGCTAAAAGGCATGAAGAATACCCCTCATGGAGAAACAGAATACCTTCACAAATTGTTTATTGAGTGTTTTTGAGCTTCTTATGTACCAAAATATATTACTAAAAGCGTGTATTATGAGTATCATTGACTATTTTAGGTACAAAAACGCCAAAATGTATACAAAAAACATTTTCTGGGGAAAGAGATAATTTCCAATAATGAATGTTTTAAGTGTATTATAGTTTGTTAAGTCCAAGAACGCAAAAACTCATGTAAAGTAACCAACATAATAAAACGAAACGATACATTTAAAGCATCCTATATGGGGCGATGAAATGACATTACCAGAAGTGTGTCATTTGCCTGTTTTGAGCATATTGGGCATCAAAACGCTAAAAAGCATGGAAAACACCTTATATGGTAAAACTAACATCATTATGATAATCGTATCTTTTGAGTGCTTTTGAGCTTCTTACATACTAAAACTCTAAAATGCATGAAAACTCCCTTTCCGGAGGGACAGAAAAATATTGCCAAAAATGAGTGTTTTAAATATTTTTCAATTCATTATATACCAAAACGCCTCAACATTTGTAAAATAAGCCGTTATGAGGAAACTAAACTTTATTTCCACAAGCATGTTTTATGAGGGTTCTTTATGAGGTTCTTAGGTGGTGAGACGCTAAAACAAATAAGTATTACTCTATATTGAAAAGCAAATCATTATTACTAAAAGCGTGTATTATGAGTCTCATTGACTATTTTAGGTACAAAAACGCCAAAATGTATACAAAAAACATTTTCTGGAGAAACAGATAATTTCCAATAATGTATGTTTTAAGTGTTTTATAGTTTGTTAGGTCCAAGAACGCAAAAACTCATGTAAAGTAACCAACATAATAAAACGAAACGATATAATCATAAACGGGCGTTATGAGTGTTTTTGTTTTTCTTAGGTATCAGGTAAACACGTAAATAATATTGAGGAAAAGTACAAGATTACCAAAAACGTGTATTATGAGACTTATTCACCATTTTAACTATCAAAACGCCAAAAGGCATATAAAGATACTTATATGATAAAACACAACTATATTACCAAAATCTGTATTAAAAAAATGTTTTTTAACTTCTTAGATATCAAAATGCCAGAGTCCATGCAAAGCACACCATACTGGAAAAGGAAACAACATTACCCAAAAACTTTTCTTGTGAGTGTTTTTCAATACGCTAAAACTGATAGAAAGTATTCTTAATGGAGAAATAGAAGAATGAACTTCATCAAAAAAGAGTATTTTGAGCTTGTTACTTACCAGAATATTAAAATGCATTTTAAAAAAACCTATATAAAGAAACAGAATAGCATTACCTCCCCCACCAAAAAAAAAAAAAAAAGCTTATTACGTACCAAAAACATGTTTTGACAGTTTTTCAGTCTATTAGGAACCATATTGGTTAAACACATGCAAATCAACTAATAAGGGAAAACTAAATAATATTACCGCAAACGTCTCTTATGAGTGTTCTTAATGTTCATAGGTGGTGAAACGCTAAAACAAATTAATATTACACTATACTGAGAAACAGAACATCACTACCTAAAACGACTGTCATGAGTCTGTTTCACCATGTTGGGTAACAAAACGCTAAAATTCATAAAAAGAAAGCAGAACATTTCCTAAAGCGTGTGTTTGAAGCGTTTTACTGTTTGATTGTAACAAAAAGCCAAGACACATGAAAAGTAGCCAGCATAGGAAAACGAAAACATAATCATAAACGTGAATTATGAGTGTTTTTAATGTTCTAAGCTATCAGAACGCTAAAACACGTAAATAGTACTCTATATTGAGGAAGAGAACATAACCAAAAACGTGTATTATGAGCCTTATACACCATGTTAGGTACCAAAACGCCAAAATGCTTACCAAGAAAATCCGTATGAAAAACCACAACCACAATATCAAACACCTGTATTTTTTATATATATATCTGTATATATATATATATATATATATATATATATATATATATATATATATATATATATATATATATATATATATATATATATATATATATATATATATATATATATATATATATATATATATATATATATATATATATATATATTTTTTTTTTTGTGTGTTTGTTTTTTTTCCTATTTTTGAGGTACCAAAATGGCAAAGTGCATAGAAAGCACACTATATTAGGAAGAAAAAAAATACTAAAACAAAAAGTGGCTTCTGAGTGTTTTTATCTTCTCACGTTCCAAAACGGTAAAAAGCATGCAAAACACAATTTATGGATAAACAACAATTTCATTAAAAAGTTGATTTTTAGTGTTTTTGAGCATGTTATTAACCAAAACGCCTAGATGAATACAGAGAAACCTATATGAAGAAACAGAACAACATTATCAATTTTTTTTTTTTTAACCTGTTGGATAGCAAAAGACCAAACTGCACTTATAGCACACTATATTGGAAAAGAAAACAGTATTACCAGAAATGTTTCTTTTCAGAGTTTACCAGCTTCTTACGTACCAAAACGCTAAAATGCATGCAAAACACCCTTAAAGAAGAAAGTTTTTTTTTTCTTTAGTTTTTTAGGTAGCAAAACACCTAAATGCATGCAAAACACCTTATATAGGATAATGAAACGACATTACCAAAAACGGGTGATTTGCGTTTTTTTTTGTTCACGATATCAGATACCAAAGCACACACACACACAAAAAAAGAATAAATAAATAAATAAAGATATAAAAAAATATATATTTAAAAACAAAACAATATTATTAAAATTATGTCTTTTCAGTGTTTTTAAGCTTGTTACGTACCAAAACTCTGAAATGCATTCAAATTATTCTTTCTGGAGGAGCATAACAACATTATCAAAAACGTGTGTTTTGAGTATTTCTGAGTTCATTATATACTAAAATTCCTATACAAATGCAATGATGGGAAACGAAAAGATATTACCACAAACCTGTCTTATGAGTGATTTTAAGGTTCTTAGATGCTAAAACGTTGAAACAAATTAATAGATATTACACAATATTAAGAAATAGAACATAGTCATCAAAAACGTTTATTATGAGTGTGATTCACCATTTATGGTACCAGAATGATAAAAATGGATACAAACAACCCTTTCTAGAGAAACAGAACAACATTTCCAAAAACCTGTGTTTTAATCCATATCTTGATGTTTTTATGTGCGCAGTGACTTAACCTACTCTCGCGTCCACGCTATCGAATCTTCAGAGTTTTATACTGTCTGGCTACGACTACAGAGTCACTCTCAAACTAAATTTATCTGTGCTGTATTCCTCTCACCTATCTCCTCTGACAATAAGAAAATTCTTTGCCTGCTTTATTTTCGAAGTGGAGCACATTATTTCTTCCCTTTTACAGAGATCACCATTATTTGAGACTTCAGCGCTAACTCCAGCTTTGGCTTTCCTCTCACTTCACTGACCATCCTGGTGAAGTAGCCTTCAATTAGCCGCCATGACCTAGTGTAATTGGTGCAACATCCTACCTGTATTCCTCGCCGTCCTCGAGATACGCCAGGTATTCTTGACATTTTCATTACCTCTAATCCTTCTGCTTATGCTGTTACCATCTCTTCTCAATTGGGCTCCTCCGATCACAATCTTATATCTGTATATCCTGTCGCTCCAATCCTTCTTTTGGATCACCTTAAGCGGAGGTGCCTCTGTCGTTTTGCCTTTGTTAGTTGGAAGGATCTGAGTAGGTATTTTGCTGATTTTTCTTGGAAGGACTACTGCATCCGTGTCAGAGACCCGTATCTGTGTGCCGAGTGCATAACAGAAGAGATAGTGTCTGGCATAGAGGCAGGCATACATTCCTCACTCTTTTTCTCGACCTAAACCCTCCAAACCTTTGTTTAACACAGCCTGTTCTCATGCTGTATATAATTGAGAGGTGGCCCACAAAAAATTACTTAAGCCTTCCAACACCATAATCTCATGAACTTTATATGTCTGCCCGGAACCATGCCAAATCTGTTCTCTAAGTAGCCAAAACTTCCTTCATTAAAAGAAAGTTTCAAAATCTTTCAAGATCTAACTCCCCTCGTGACTTCTGGCATCTATCCAAAAACATCTCCAATAACTTTGCTTCTTTTTTTTATCTCCTTTATTTCAAACAGATGGCACCGTTGTTATCACATCTATTTCTAAAACTGAACTCTTCGCTGAAACCTTTGTTATCCTGCCTCTCCTCCACCCTCTGACTACTTCTTTGAACCTATTAAAATTCTTCGTAATGATGTTTTCCATGCCTTCGTTGGCCTAAAACCTCGGAAGGCTTATGAACATGATCGGGTCCCTCTTCTTCTACGAAACCGTGTCTCTGTGCTGGATCCTTGCCTAGTGAAACTCTTTCAACTCTGCCTCTCAATATCTATCTTTCCTTCTTGCTGGAAGTTTACCTACATTCAGCCTTTTCCCAAAAATGGTGGGCATTCTAATCCCTCAAACTACCGTTCTATTGCTTTAATTTCCTACCTATCTAAAGTTTTTGAATCTATCTTCAACAGGAAGATTATTAAACATATATCACTTGACAAACTTCTATCTAATCGCCAGTTTGGGTTCCGTCAAGGCCACTCTAATGGTGATCTGGCTTTCCTTATTGAATCTCGGTCATCCTCTTTGAGAGATTTTGGTAAAACTTTTGCTGTTGCCTTATACATATTATTTTCTTTTTTAATAGAGTCTGGCCTAAAACTACCCACTTACAGCTTCTACTCTTCTCTCTGTATCTTCATCACAAGTTTCCTTTCTGACCGTTCTATTGCTCCTGTGGGAGACGGTCACTGTTCTTCTAAATCTATTAACAGAGGTGTTCCTAAGTGTACTGTCCTGTCACCCACTGTCATCCCATTACTCATTAACGATCTTCTAAACCAAACATATTATCCTATTCAATCTAACGCTGATGATACCACCCTGCATTTTTCCACTTCTTTCTATAGACGTTCAACCCTTCCGGAAGTAAACAGTTCACGCAAGGATGCCTAACTTTCGATCTCTCTAAAATTTCTGATTAATTGTTTGCATTAATTGTTTAATGCCTTAAAAACTCAATTCCTCCACAAATCAACTCAACACAACCTACCAGACAACTATCCTCTCTTGTATAAAGACAATCAATTGTTCATCTCTTCTACACTAAACATCTGTTTTTTTTTTTTTTTTTTATATATAACCTAACTAGAAACTTCAAAACTCATCTCCAGCTAAAAACGCTGGCATCAGCTTCTTTCTCACCGCCGCAATGATAAATCTTTAGCTACCCTCTACCGCTATTTTCATGCTAACTGCTCTTCTGATCTTGCTAACTACATGCCTCCCCTCCGCCTGCGGCCTCTCTGCACAAGACTTTCTTCTTTCTCTCACCCCTATTCTGTCCACCTCTCTAATGCAAGAGTTAACCAGTATTCTCAATCATTAATTCCTTTCTCTGGTAAAGTTTGGAACTCCATGCCTGATTATGTGTTTCCATCTTCCTATAAATTGAATTCCTTCAAGACACTTATCATTTAAGACACTTATGCATTTTTGACTGCCGCTTCGGAAACTGTTGAGGGACCATTGTCTCAGTGGGTTATTTATTTATTTTTTTATTTATTTTGTATTTATTTTTTTGTTGGTGGGGGATTTTTGTTGCCCTTGGCCTGTGTCCCCACATAGAAACGTGTTTTTAAGTTTCTTAGCTACCAAAACGCAAAAAAAAAAAAAAAAAACGTACAAAGTAGCCTATATAAAGAAACGAAAAGACATCCATCACAAACTTGTAATATGAGTGGTTTTGATGTCCTAAGGTATCAGAAAGCTAAAACACGTTAGTAGTACATTATACTGAGAAAAAGACCAACATTACCAAAAACGTTTACTATGAGTCTTATTCACCATTTTAAGTACCAAAACGCTGAAATGCATATAAAGAGACCTATGTGAAAGAACAAAACTACATTATCAAAGTGCATGCAAAGCACACTATATTGGAAATGAAAACAACTTTACCAAAAACGAGGTTTTTGAGGTATCAAAACGCTAAAACGCAAGCACAACACCCTTTATGTAGAAACGGAAACACTTTATAAAAAAAAAAAGTATTTTTGAGTGTTTTTCAGCTTTTTACATACCCAAACACCTTTTCTGAAGAAACAAAACGACATTATCTAAAACATGTGTTTTGAGTTATTTTTATTTTATTTTATTAGGTAACAACACGTCAAAATAAATGCAAAGTAGACAGTATAAGGAAACTAAACGTTATTACTACAAATGTATCTGATGTGTGTTTTTAAGGTTCTTAGTTGCTGAAACACTAAAACACATGAATATTACTCTGTATTTTAGAAACAATATCTTTATCAAAAATGTGTATTATGAGTGTGATTCACCATGTTAAATAAAAAAAATGCCATAATCCATACAAGTAACCCTTTTTGAAGAAACAGAGAAATATTTCCAAAAACGTGCACTTTAAGTATTTTTCAGTTTCTCAGGTAACAAAATGCGGAAACACATGCAAAGTAGCCAATGTATGGAAATTAAATTATATAATCACAAAAGTGTGTTATCAGTGTTTTTGATGTTCTTATGTATCAGAACGCTAAAACACGTGAATAATACTCTATATTGGGAGAGAGATTAATATTACCAAAAAAACGTGTATTATGAGTCTTATTCACCATGTTAGATACAAAAAAGCCAAATTCATAAAAAAGAAATCTATATGAAGAACCTGAACTACTTTACCAAAAATATGTATTATAAATGTTTTTGAATTTGCTAGGTACTAAAACGTCAAAATGCATGCAAAACACACTATATTTGAAAATAAAATAGCATTACCGAAAAACGTGGGTTTTGATGGTTTTCAACTGTTTACGTGCCGAAACGCTAAAACGCATTCAAAACATAAGACTCATTTATGGAGAAATCGAACAACTTCATTTTAAATGTATTTTTAGTGATTTTTGAGCTTGTTAGGTAACAAAACCCCAAAATGCAAGCAAAACACTCTATATACAATAATGAGATGACAGGTCCAGAAACTGAGCATATCAGCCACGAAAACACTAAAAAGCATGGAAAACACCCGATATAAGAAAATTAAAGAATATTACCAAAATCGTGTATTTTGACGGTTATTAAGCTTGTAACATACCAAAACTCTAAAATGGAAGCAAAAATACACTTCCTGGTGAAAAAGAACATTACAAAAAACGGATGTTTTGAGTCTGTTTGAGTTAATCAAAACGCCAAAAACATGGAAATATGCTAATATGTGGATACAATGATAGTGTTTTCAAACTAGTTACGTACTAAAACACTAAAACGCACGCAAAAAAAAAAAAATAAATAAATAAATAAATAAATAAAAATAAATAAATAAATAAATAAAATGGATAAAACAGAACAACTTCATCAAAAGAGTGTATTTTAAGTGTTTTTTTTACGTCTTGTTAGATACCAAACCTACAAAATGCATGGAAAGCATCCTATATCGGGTAATGAAACAACATTACCAGAAACCTGTCATTTTCTTGTTTTGAGCATACAAGGCACCAAAAAGCTAAAAGCATGAAACACATCTCATTTGGGAAAACTAAACATTACTAACAAATCATGTATTTTAAATGTTTTTGAGCCTCTTACGTACCAAAACTCTAAAATACATGTAAAACACCATTTCTGGAGGAACAGAACAATATTACCAAAAAACTTGTGTTTAGGGTGTTTTCGAGTTTATTAGGTACCAAAACCGCATATCAAATGCAAATTAGCTGATATGGGAAAATAAAACAATATTAACACAAATGTGTCTTATGAGTGTTTTTAAGGTTCTTAGGTTCTGAAATGCTAAAACTTATGAATATTTCCATATTTAGAAATGTAACATCATTTCCAAAAAAAATATATTTTACATGTTTTTCAGTTTATTAGGTACAAAATCGCAAACTAGCCAATATAAAGAAAAGAAAGAAATTGTATAATCAGAAACATTTGTTATGATTGTTTTTGATGTTCTTAGTTATCAGAACGCTAAAGCACATGAAAAGCTCTATACTGAGGAACAAAACAACAATAATTTTTATCTTAGGTACCAAAAAGCTAAAATGCATAAAAAAAAGAATATATATATATATATATATATATATATATATATATATATATATATATATATATATATATATATATATATATATATATATATATATATATATATATATATATATATATATATATATATATATATATAAAATACGTACGTACGTACCAAAAACGCTAAAACGCATGCTAAATGTCCTTTTAGGAGAAACTAAACAACTTCACCAAAAAAGTGTATTTTTAGTTTATTTGCACCTGTTAATTACCAAAATGACGAAATGCATGGAAAGCACCCAATATGGGGATATGAAATGACATTATCAGAAACGTGTCATTTGCGTTTTTTTTAAGCATATTAGGCATAAAAACGCTAAAAAAAGGAAAAAAACCCTGTATTGGAAAACTAAAACAATGTTATCAAAATTGTGTCTTTTACTTTTTTTAAGCTTTTTATATACCAAAACTCTAAAATACGTGGAATATTACCCAAAACGTGTCTTCAATTTTTTTTCAGTTTCTTAGGTACTAAAACGGCATAACACATACAAATTAGAAAATATAACGAAACTAAACCACAAACGTGTCTTATGAGTCTTTTTAAGATTCTTACGTGCAGACACGCTAAAACATATGAATATTAATCTATGTTAGGTAACAGAATATCATTAACAAAAACCGTGTATTATGAGTATGATTCACCATATTAGTTACCAAAATGCAAAATACATACAAAGAACACATTCTGGAATAAGAGAATATTTTCAAAAATTTGTGTTTTAAGTGTTTTTTTTTCAGTTTGTTTGGTACCAAAACGACAAAAGACGTGGAAATTAGCCAATACAGGAAAACGAAACGATATAGTCACAAAAGTGTATTATCAATGTTTTTGAAGTTCCTATAGGTATGAAAACGCTAAAACACGTGAATAGTACTCTAAATTGAGAAACAGAACACCATTACCAAAAAACGGGTATTATGAGACTTTCACAATGTTAAGTACCAAAACGCCAAAATGCATACAAAGAAACCTGTATTTTTATATCTAATTTTATTTATTTATTTATTTTTTTTTTCATGTAGGAGAGACACTGGCCGAGGGCAACAAAAATCCAATGAAAAAAAATAATAAAAAAAAAAAGCCTACTGAGATGCCAGTCCCAGAAAGGGTTCAGAGCAGTAGTCAAAAACTGAAGGATAAGTGTCTTCAACCTCACCCTTGAAGGAATTCGTCATAGGAAGATGGAAATGCAAAAGCAGGCAGGGAGTTCCAGAATTTACCAGAGAAAGGGATGAATGACTGAGAATGCTGGTTAACTCTTGTATTAGAGAGATGGACAGAATTGGGGTGGGAGAAAGAAGAAAGTCTTGTGCAGTGAGGCCGCGGGAGGAGGGGAGGTACGCAGTTAGCAAGATCAGAAGAGCAGTTAGCATGAAAATACCGGTAGAAGATAGTTAGAAATGCAACATTGCAGCGATGAGAGAGAGGCTGAATACAATCAGCTAGAGAAGAGGAGGTAATGAGACGAAAAGCTTTTGATTCCACCCTGTCTAGAAGAGCAGTATGAGTGGAACCCTCCCAGACATGTGAAGCATACTTCATACATGGACGGATAAGGCCCTTGTACAGAGTTAACAGCAGGGGGGGAGGGTTAGAAAAACTGGCGGAGACGTCTCAGAACGGCTAACTTTACAGAAGCTGTTTTAGCTAGAGATGAGGTGTGAGGTTTCCACTTCAGATTATAAGTAAAGGGCAGACCGAGGATGCTCAGTGTAGAAAAGGGGAACAGTTGAGTGTCATTGAGGAAGAAGGGATAGTTGTCTGGAAGGTTGTGTCAAGTTCATAAATGGAGGAACTGGGTTTTTGAGGCACGGAAAAATACCAAATTTGCTCTGCCTCAATCAGAAATTTTAGAAAGATCAGAAGTCAGGCGTTGTGTGGCTTCCGTGCATGAAATGTTTACTTCTGAAGTCTATGGAAAGACGTGGAAAAGTGCAGGGTGTTATCATCAGCGTAGAAGTGAATAGGATAAGAAGTTTGGTCTAGAAGGTCATTGATGAATAATGAGAAGAGAGTGGGTGAAAGGAAAGTATCCAGAAGAGCACCACTGTTAATAGATTTAGAAGAACAGCTTTGTGCCAGATTCTATCAAAAGCTTTTGATATATCCAAGGCAACAGCAAACGTTTCTTCCGGTTGAGCATAGATTCAAAGTCTTTAGATAGGCACGACGGTAGTCTGTGGGATTAGAACGGTCACCATTTTTAGGAACAGGTTGAATGTAGGCAAACTTCCAGCAAGAAGGAAAGGTAGATGTTGATAGACCGAGCTGAAAGAGTTTGAATAAGCAAGGTGCAAGCACGGAGGCACAGTTTCGGAGAACAATAGGAGGGACCCCATCAGGTCCATAAGCCTTCAGAGCATTTAGGCCAGCATGGAAAGCATCATTGCGAAGAATTTTAATAGGTAGCATGAAGTAGTCAGAGGGTGGAGGAGAGGAAGGAACAAGCCTTGAATCGTCCAAGGTAGAGTTTTTAGCAAAGGTTTAAGCGAAGAGTTCAGCTTTAGAGATAGATGTGATAGCAGTGGTGCCATCTGGTTGAAATAAAGGAGGGAAAGAAGAAGAAGCAAAGTTATTGGAGATATTTTTGGCTAGGTGCCAGAAGTCACAAGGGGAGTTAGATCTTAAAAAAAAATTTTGACACTTTCTGTTAATGAAGGAGTTTTTGTCTAGTTGGAGAACAGACTTTGCATGGTTCCGGGAAGAAATATAAAGTGCATGAGATTCTGGTGATGGAAGGCTTAAGTACCTGTGGTGGGCCACCTCTCTATCATATATAGCATATATATAACACGAGAACAAGCTCTGTTAAACCAAGGTTTGCAAGGTTTAGGTCGAGAAAAGGAGGGAAGAATGTACGCCTCTATGCCAGACACTATCATCTCTGTTATGAGCTCGGCACACAATGACGGGTTTCTGACACGGAAGCAGTAGTCATTCCAAGGAAAATCAGCTAAATAGTCAGATCCCCCCAACTATCAGAGGCAAAACGACAGAGGCATCTTCGCTTAGGTGGATCCTGAGAAAAGATTGGAGCGAGAGGACAAGATACAAATATGAGATTGTGATCGGAGGAGTCCAATGGAGAAGAAAGGGTGACAGCATAATCAGGATTAGAGGTCAGGAAATGGTCAAGAATGTTAGGCGTATCTCCAAGACGGTCAGGAATACGAGTAGGGTGTTGCACCAATTGCTCTAGGTCGTGGAGGATAGCAAAGTTGAAGGCTAGTTCACCAGGATGGTCAGTGAAGGGAGAGGAAAGCCCAAGCTGTTGGTGAACATTGAAGTGTCCAAGAATGGAGATCGCTGCAAAAGGGAAGAGAGTCAGAATGTGCTCACTTTGGAAGTTTAGTCAAAGAATTTCTTATTGTCAGAGGAGTTAGGTGAGATGTATACAGCACAGATAAATTTAGTTTGAGAGTGACTCTGTAGTCGTAGCCAGATAGTGGAAAACTCGGAAGATTTAAGAGCGTGGGTACAAGAGCCATTGCGCACATACACGCAACATCCAGGGTTGGATTGAAAATGAGGATAGGGAAAATAGGAGGGAACAGAAAAGGGGCTACTGTCAGTTGCCTCAGACACCTGAGTTCAGTGAGGAAAAGAAGATGAGGTTTAAAAGAGAAAAGCTGGTGTTTTACAGATTGAACATTAGATTAGTATGAAACCTAACTACATTACCAAAAACCTGTATTATGAAAGTATTGAACTTGTTAGGTACCAAACCGCCAAAATTCATGCGAAGCACACTATACTGGAAAAGAATACATTATCAAAAAACGTGGCTTTTGAGTGTTTTCAGCTACTTATATACCAAAACGATAAAACTCCTGCAAAACACCCTTTATAGAGATTAACCTCATCAAAATAGTGTATTTTGAGAGTTTTTGAGCTTGTTAGGTATCAAATCTCGAAAATGGTTGCAAAGCATCGTTTAAGGGTAATGAAACGACATTACGAGAAACGTGTTATTTGCTTGTTTATTTTTATTTGATTTGTTTAGCAAATTAGGCACCAAAATGCTAAAAAGTATGGAAAAAACTCTATTTAGAAAACTAAACAACTTTAACAAATTGTGTCTTTTGAGCTTTTTTTAGCTTCTTACATAAGAAATCTTTAAAAATACATACAAAACACCTTGTCTGAAGAAACAGAACAGCATTACTAAAAACATGTGTTTTGGGTGTTTTTTTTTTTAGTTTATTAGGTACCAAAACACATGCAAATTATCTCAAACGTGTCATATGAGTGTTTTTTAAGGTTCTTAGATGTTGAAACGCTAAAGCATATGAATATTAATCAAAATTGAGGAAGAGAACATCATTACTACAAAACACCTTGTCTGAAGAAACAGAACAGCATTACTAAAAACATGTGTTTTGGGTGTTTTTTTTTTTAGTTTATTAGGTACCAAAACATATGCAAATTATCTCAAACGTGTCATATGAGTGTTTTTTAAGGTTCTTAGATGTTGAAACGCTAAAGCATATGAATATTAATCAAAATTGAGGAAGAGAACATCATTACTAAAAACTTGTATTTTGAATGTTATTCATCATTTTAGGTCCTAAATCGCCAAAATGCATACAAAAACCATTTCTGAAAAAAAAGTATTTACAAAAATGTGTGTTTTAAGTGTTTTTCAGTTTGTTAAGTACCAAAACACCAAAACACTTGCAAAATATTAATATGGGAAAAATGAATTATATAATCACAAACATGTGTTACGTGTGTTTTTGATGTTCTAATGTATCAGAAAGCTAAAACACGTGAATAAGAAACAGAACAGTATTTTTCACCATGTTAGGTACCAAAATGTCAAAATGCATGCAAACAAAAAAAAAAAAAACAGAACTACATTACCTGTATGATCAATGTTTTTTTTTTTTTATATTGTTAGATACCAAAACGCCAAAGTGCGTGAAAAGTACAATATATTGGAAAAGAACACAACTTTACCAAAAACGTTTCTTTTAACTTTTTTTTCGGATTATTACAAACCAAAACTCTAAAACGCATACTAAACACCCTTTTTGGAGAAACAGAACAACTTTATCAAAAAATATATTTTGAGTGTTTTAAGCTAGTTAGTTATTAAAGCCCCAAATGCGTGCAAAGCATCCTATATGGGATAAGGTAACAATATTACCAGAAACGTGTTATTTGCCTGTTTCTAAACATATTAGGCACCTAAACGCTAAAAAGCATGGAAAACACCCTAAAATGGACAATTAAACAATGTTATCAAAATTGTGTCTTTCCAGTGTTTATGAGCTTTTTAGGTACCAAAACTCTAATATGCATCCAAAACACCCATTCCCGAGGAACAGGAAAACATTACCAAAAAGGTGTGCTTTTGAGTTTATTAGGTACGCCAAAACACATGCAAATTAGCCAATATTGGGAAACTAAATGATATTGTCAAAGACGTGTCGTATGAGTGTTTTTGAGTTTCTTAGGTGTTAAAACACTACAACATATGAATAATACTCAAAGTTGAGTAACAGAATATCATTAATAAAAATGTCTATTATGAAAGTGATACACCATATTAGCTACAAAATCTTAAATTTTTGGAGAAACATAAAACGTTTGTTTTATTTATTTATTTTTTTCAAGTTTATAAGTACTAAAAGGCCAAAAAACATGCAAAGTAGCCAATATAAGGATACCAAAAGATATTATCACAACCGAGTATTATGACTGTTCTTGATTTTGTTAGATATCAGAACTCTAAAACACGTGAATAATACTCTATACTGACAAACAAAACAACTTTATGAAAAAAAAAAAAAACGTATTATGAGTCTTATTATTGTACGTTAGGTACAAAAACGATGAAAAAAGGAACTTACTTTTTGGAAATGTTCTGTTTCTCCAGAAAAGTTCTTTGTATACATTTTTGGCGTTTTTGTACTTAATATGGTGAATGAGCCTCATAACACACACTTTTAGTAATAACGTTTTCTTTCTCAATATAGATTAATATTTATTTGTGTTAGCGTCTCATCACCTAAAAACCGTAAAAAACTCTCATAAGACACGTGTGTGGAAATATCGCTTAGTTTCCCCATAATGGCCGATTTGTAAATGTCTAGGCGTTTTGGTATATAATGAACTGAAAAAAAAAAAACACTTAAAACACACATTATTGGTAATGTTGTTATGTTCCTCCGGACAGAGAGTTTTGCATGTATTTTAGAGTTTTGGTACGTAAGAAGCTCAAAAAAAAAAAAAACACTCAAGAAACACTTTATTTGTGAGATTGTTCTGTTTCTCCTTAAGGGATGTTTTTTCATGAATTTTAGCGTTTTGATACGCAAAACCTGATAAAAAACATGTTTTTGGCAGTTGTTTTATTTTCTAATAAGATATCTTAAGATATCTTAAGATATCTAACTAAATAAAAAAAAACAGTCATAATGCAGGTTTTTGGTAATATAGATGTGTTTCTTAAGATAGGTATGTAGGTATATATGCATACAGGTAAGCATTTTGAAGTTTTCGCACCTATCATAGTGAATAAGATTCATAATTCATAACGCTTTTCTTAATGTTGTTCTGTTTCTGAATATAGAGTACTATTTTTGTGTTTTAGCGTCCTGATAGCTTTTGTTTGTGATTATTTCGTTTCGTTTCCCTATACTGGAACCTTTGCATAGGTTTTGGCATTTTCATATCTAACAAAAACACTTAAAATACACGTTTTTTTTTTTTTTAATATTGTATACTGATTTTTTTCATTTTATTTTATTTAATTTTTTTTCTCCAGAAAGGGTTCTTTCTATGCATTTTGGCGTTTTGGTACGCAACATGGTGAATCACACTCATAATACACATTTCTGTAATGATGCTTTTTTTGCTCCCCCATTATAGAGGAATATTCATAAGTTTTAGCGTTTCAGCACCGAAGAATCTTAAAAAAAACACTAACATAACTAACTAACTAACATAAGATAGATACGTTTGTGGTAATATCGTTTAGTTTCCTCATATGTGCTACATTGCATATGTTTAGGCGTTTTTGCACCTAATGAACTTAAAAACACTAAGTACACACGTTTTTGATAAAGTTATGTTCCTCCGGAACATAACATTTTTGATACCTTAGAACATAAAAAAAAAAGAAAAAAAAAACATATACACGGTTGTGATTATATCGTTTCATTATATATGCTAATTTGCATGTATTTGGCAATTTCGTACCTAACAAGCTGAAAAACAATTAAAACTCTAGCTTCTGTAAATTAATTTATTTATTTTTTGTACCTATGAAACTGAAAATACTTAAAGCACACATTTTTGAAAAATGTTGTTCTCTTTCCCCAAGTACAAGGCCAAAATCCATAGAAAGTACCCTATATTGGAAAGTAAAAGACATTAAGAGAAGCGAATTATGCGCATTTTTTTTTTAACTTCTTAGGTACAAAAAGGCGAAAAGGCGTTAATAGCACTCTGTATGGAGAAACGAAACACCATTGACAAAAACTTATTTTTTTGTGTGTGTTTTGAACTATTTAAGTATCAAAACGCTAAAACTCAAATAACCCTTTATGGAGAAACAAAAGACATTCAGATAAGAGACATTTCAGATATGAGAGTTTTGAGCTTCTTAGGTACCAAAACGCGAAATCGCATCAGTAACACTCTATATCGAGAAAAAAGAACATAACCAAAAACTTGAATTTCAAGTGTTTTTCTTTTTTAGGTATCAAAAAATGCAAAAATGCTTGCAAAGTCAATTATATTAAGAAATTAAATGACATTACTATAAACATATTTTGAGTATTTTTGTGCATGTTAAGCTCCAAAACTCTAAAAAAAAAAAAAAGTATGGAAAATCACCCAATATGTGAATATAAAAGAACTTTACCAAAAACTTATCTTTTTCGGCTTCTTACGTACCAAAACGCTAAAACGCATGCAAAACACCCTGTAAGAAGAAACAGAATAATATTACCAAAATAAAAAAAAAATTGAGTGTTTTGAGCTTGTTACGTACAAAAACGCCAAAATACATGGAAAGTACACTATATGAGGAAACGAAAGAATATTATGAGAAACGTTTATTATGAGTGTTTTTTACTTATTATGTAACAAAACATGATAAAACATGAATAGCACTCTAAATGGAGAAACTGAACATTACTAAAATTTTTATTTTAGTGTATTTCACATGATTTAGGTACCAAAACGCCAAAATGCATGCAAAGCACTCTATATGGCGAAAAGAAACAACATTTCCAGAAAAGTGCCTTTCGAGTGTTCATGAGCGTGTTAGGCAGCAAAACGCTAAAAAAAAAAAAAAAAATGGAAAACACTTTATATGGAAAAAGAAAACAAGATTACTAAAATCATGTCTTTTGAGTGTTTTGAACTATTTATGTACCAAAACGATAAAACGCAGAGAAAACATCCCTTATGGAAAAACACAATAACGTTACCAAAAAAAAAAAAAAAGTTTTTTGAGTGGTTTTGCTCATGTTACGTACAAAAAACGCGAAAAATGTGTAGAAAATATCCTATATGGGGAAACGAAAGGACATTATGAGAACCGTTTATTACTAGTGTTTTTTTTTAAGTTACCAAAACTCGATAGCACATGACACTCTATATGGAGAAACAGAACATTAACAAAAACGTGTATTTTAAATGTGTATCACATCTTTAGGTATCAAACAACCAAAATGCATACAAAGCACATTAACTGGAGAAAGGAAACGAGATTTCAAAAAAATATATCTTTGACGAGTGTGCTAAGCACCATATCGCTTAAAAGCATGGAAAGGAACCTCTATGGGAAAAGAAAACAACATTACAAATAACGAATTTTTTCAGTCTTTTGAGGTACTTACGTACCAGAACGCTAAAACGGATGGAAAACAACCTTTTATAGCGAAACAGAATAACATTACTAAAAATCAATACCTTGTGTGTTTTTTTAGCTTGTTACGTAGAAAAAGCCATAATGCAAGCAAAATACTCTACATGGGGAAACGAAAAGACATTACGAGAAACGTGTATTATGAATTTTTGGGCTTTTTAGGTAACAAAATGCTAAAACGCATGAGTAGGACTTTATACGGAGAAAAAAGAACAACGCTACAAAAAAGAGTATTTTGAGGGCATTTCACATTGTTAGGTATCAAAACGCCAAAATGCATGTAAAGCACTTTTTATAAGAAAAGGAAAAGAAATTTCCACAAACGTGTCTTTTGACTGTTTATGAGCGTGCTAGGCACCAAAATGAGTAAAAAAAACATGGAAAACACCCTATATGGGAAAGCAAAATATCATTACCAAAAACGATTCTTTTCATTTTTTTTTAGCTACTTTCGTAGGAAACGCATGAAAACACCTCATATGTACCATAATAAAATAAATTTACCAAAATCGTGTATTTTGAGTGTTTTTCAGCTTGTCACGTAGAGAAATACCAAAAAGCATGGAAACTACTGCATATAGGGCAATGAAAAGACATTATTAGAATCATGCATTATTATTATTATTATTGTTATTATTATTACTATTAATATAGGTAAGAAAACGCGAAAACTGTTAATAGCACTCTATATGGAGAAAAGGAAAAAAAACATTACGAAAAACGTGTATTTTTATTGTTTTTTACATTTTTTTTGTACCAAAACGCAGAAATGTATGCAGAAATGTATATAGAAATGCTTCCCCTTATATGTGGAAAAGAAAAGACATTACAAGAAACATATCTGTTTAGTGTTTTCCTGGATATTAGGCACCAAAACGCTAAACAGCATGGAAAGCACCATATATGGAATCAGAAAACAACCTAACTAAAAACAAGTATTTTGTGCGATTTTAACTACTTACGTAAAAAAACACCAAAATATAAAGGAAAGGACATTACGAGAACCGTGTATTTTGAGTGTTTTGAGCTTCTTAGGCACCAAAAACGCTAAAAAGCCTGAATAGCACTCTATAAGAAGAAAGAGAACATTACCAAAAACGTCCATTTTGAGCGTGTTTCTCATTCTTAGGTACGAAAACGCCAAAATGCACGCAAAACGCACTATATGGGGAAAGGCAACGAGATTTGGAAAAAAAAAAACATGTCTTTTGAGTATTTATGAGCGTGCTACGAACCATAACGCTAAAAAGTATGGAAAGCAAACTATATGGGAAAACAAACCAACATTACCAAAAAAGTCAGTAGTTTTTTAACCAAAACGCTAAGACGTTTGTAAAGCACCCTTTATAAGGAAAGACAAACTATTACAAAAATATTAGTAATCTGAGTTTTTGAGCTTGTTACGTAGAAAAATGCCAAAATGCGTCCAAAGTATCCTGTATAAGGAAACGAAATGACATTACGAGAAACATGTATTATAATTTTTTTTCTTAGATATCTAAACACTAAAATGCATGAAAAGCACTCTATATTTTAGGTCTCAAAGCGCTAAAACGGATGAATAGCATTCCATATGTAGAAACAAAACAATATTACCAAAAACGTACATTTTTAAGTGTTTTTAACATTGATAGGTACCAAAATGCGAAAATGCATAAATAGGACCTTATATGGGGAAAGGAAACAAGATTTCCAGAAACGTGTCTTTTGAGTGGGTATGAGCGTGCTAGGCACTAAAACGCTAAAAAGCATAGAAAACACCTTATAAGGGAAAGGAAAACAACATTACCGAAAACGTGTCTTATGAGTGTTTTTGAGGTGCATACTGAGCTAATACTCATGCAAAACACCCTTTTTTGGGAAACACAATAACTTTAGTAAAAATGTGTATTTTGAGGGTTTTTTTTAGCTTATTACGTAAAAAAGCCAAAATGCATGTAAAATATACTAAACGGAATAACGAAGAGACATTACAAGAAACTTTTATTATGAGACTTTTAAGCTTCTTAGGTACCAAAATGTTAAAACGCACGATTAGCACTATTTTGGAGAAAAAGGACATTTTTCACATTGATAGATACCGAGACGCAAAAAGCATTAAATGCCCCATATATGGAGAAACCAAGAGACATTACCAGAAACGTGTCTTTTCAGTGTTTTTTTTTTTTTTTTAGTGTTAGGTACCAAAAAACGCTAAAAATCATGGGAAACACAAATACAAAACATTAAGTGTGTCTTCGGACAATTTTTTTTAACTTCTTACATACCAAAACGCTGAAAGGCATGGCTAAGGAGAATTACATTACCAAAAAAAAACAAGTATTTTTACCTTTTTAAGGTTGTTACGTTGAAAAATTTAGAATTGCAGGGAAAGTATCCTATATGGGGAAACGAAAAGACATTATGAGAAACATGTATTATGAGAGTTTTTGAGTTTCTTAGGCACCAAAACTCGAAAACGCATGAATAGCACTCTGGTGAAAAGAAGAATATGAATATACCAAGTGTATTTCACATTTTTAGATGCCATAACGCTAAAATGCATGCAAATCACAATATATGAGGAAAAGAAACGACATTTCCAGAAACGTGTCAAAAACGTTTTGAGCTTGTTACGTACATAAATACCAAAATATATGGAAGTACACTATATGGGGAAAGGAAAGGACCTTACAAAAACCGTGTCGTATGAATGTTTTTGAGCTTTTCAGGTAGCATAACTCAAAAACGCATGAATAGCATTCTATATGGAGAAATATAACATTACCAAAAACACGTATTTTGACTGTAATTCACATTTTTATGTACCAAAACACCAAAATGCAGGCAAAACACCCTTTATGAGAAAAAGAAACGAGATTTATAAAACCTGCCTTGTGCGTATTTATGAACGTGCTAGTCACTATAACGCTAAAAAAAAAAAATAAAAAAAAAGCATGGGAAGAACCTAATATTGGAAAACAAAACATTACGAAACACGTTTCTTTTCATACTTTTTGATCTACTTACAAGTCAAAACGTTAAAGCCCATGTAAAAAAATAATCTCTATGAATGAAAATAACATTACAAAAAACAAGTATTTTGAGTGTTTTTTTTTTTTTTATTTAAAAAATCCAAAATCTTTTTGCATTTTTACTTAGAATTTTTTTACTTTTTGCATTTGCCCAAAATGCAAAAAATATTTTATTGAAAAAACACAATAACATTAACAAAAACAAGATATTTGAGTGTTTTTAACCTTGTTATGGACAAAAAACGCAAAAATGCAAGGAAAGTACCTTACATAGGGAAACAAAAGGACACCATGAGAAACGTTTGTTATGAGTGTTTTGATCTTCTTGGTATTAAAACTTGAAACAGCATGAATAGCACTCAATATGGAGAAAGAG
Source organism: Scylla paramamosain (assembly GCF_035594125.1). NCBI lineage: Eukaryota > Metazoa > Arthropoda > Malacostraca > Decapoda > Portunidae > Scylla > Scylla paramamosain. The sequence goes on from NC_087151.1 coordinate 20,931,539, forward strand.
AACAAAATTACGAAAAATATGTGTTTTGAGTGTATTTCACATTATTAGGTACCAAACTGCCAGCATATACGGAAAGCACACAATATGGGGAAAGGAAACGACTTGAAAAAAAAAAAATGTCTTTTAAATATTTATGAGTACGTGGTAGTCACCATAACCCTAGAAAGCATGGAAACACCTTATATGAGAAAACAAAACAACTTTATCAAAAAGTTTTCTTTTTAGTGTTTTTTTTTTTTTTTTTAGCTACTTACATAGCAAAAAGCTGAAACGCATGCAAAACACCCTTTAAGGAGAAACAGAAAAACATTACCTAAAACAAGGAGGAGGCAGTAGGCACCTGCCGAAACGATAATTACTCCCAGTGAGGTCTAAAGCACAGTTCAGGGGGTGCTGTGAACTTATCATTAAACCCAGCAGTGACCTCACTGAACGTTTCCCTTTGTGTCTCACAACACAAGGGGGCAGTCAGAGCCTGCCCTCTAAAGATAACTCTCTTCCTCCACACAAAACTACAAGCAACTAATAACACATACACCCTTCACTCAAAAATTTTAAAATCATCATGGCGACTCCTACACCAGCCTCGGAGTCCTCATCTGGGGAGGGGACCATAAATGTCCCCAGGTCGGACTGCCTTTCTGTCGACGACCCTAAGTGTCTTGACACGCCCCTCAACTTTTTCTTCATTAACTTCTGCAACATTCGCGGTCTAAGATCTAATTTTCAGTCTATAAAACACCACCTCTCCTCTTCTAAACCTCATCTTCTTTTCCTCACTGAAACTCAGGTGACTGAGGCAACTGACAGTAGCCCGTTTTCTATTCCCTCCTACTTTCTCTATCTTCATGTTCGATCCAAAGCTGGATGCTGTGTTTATGTGCGCAGTGACTTAACCTACTCTCGTGCCCACATTCTTGAATCTTCCACCAAGTTTTCCACCATATGGCTACGACTACAGAGTCACTCTCAAACTAAATTTATCTGTGCTGTATACCTCTCACCTAACTCCTCTAACTATAAAAAAATTCTTTGACTAGTTAACTTCCAAAGTGGAGCACATTCTGACTCTCTTCTCTTTTGCAGAGATCTCCATTCTTGGAGACTTCAATGTTCACCACCAGCTTTGGCTTTCCTCTCCCTTCACTGACCATCCTTGTGAACTAGCCTTCAACTTTGCTATACTCCATGACCTAGAGCAATTGGTGCAACACCCTACTCGTAATCCTGACCGTTTTGGAGATACGCCCAACATTCTTGACCTTTTCCTGACCTCTAATCCTTCTGCTTATGCTGTCACCCTTTCTTCTCCGTTGGGCTCCTCCGATCACAATCTCATGTCTGTATATTGTCCTCTCGCTCCAATCCCTCCTCAGGATCCCCCTAAGCGAAGGTGCCTCTAGCGTTTTGCCTCTGCTAGTTGGGGGGACCTGAGGAGGTATCTTTCTGACTTTCCTTGGAATGACTACTGCTTCCATGTCAGAGACCCGTCTTTGTGTGCTGAGCACATAACAGGGGTGATAGTGTCTGGCATAGAGGCGTACATTCCTCACTCTTTTTCTTGACCTAAACCTTCCAAACCTTGGTTAAACACAGCTTGTTTTCGTGCTATACATGGTAGAGAGGTGGCCCACAAAAGGTACTTAAGCCTTCCATCACAAGATCTAACTCCTCTCATAACTTCTGGCATCTAGCCAAAAATATTTCCAATAACTTTGCTTCTTCTTCTTTCCCTCCTTTATTTCAACTAGATGGCACCACTGCTATCATATCTATTTCTAAAGCTGAGCTCTTCGCTCAAACTTTTGTTAAAATCTCTTCCTTGGACGATTCAGGGCTTGTTCCTCCCTCTCCTGCACCCTCTGACTAGTTCATGCTACCTATTAAAATTCTTCGCAATGATGTTTTCCATGCCCTTGCTGGCTTAAACCTTCGGAAGGCTTATGGACCTGATGGGGTCCCTCCTATTGTTCTCCGAAACTGTGCCTCCGTGCTTGCACTTTGCCTAGTCAAACTCTTTCAGCTCTGTCTGTCAAAATCTACCTTTCTTTCTTGCTGGAAGTTTGCCTACATTCAACCTGTTCCTAAAAAGGGTGACCGTTCTAATCCCTCAAAATACCGTCCTATTGCTTTAATTTCCTGCCTATCTAAAGATTTTGAATCTATCCTCAACAGAAAGATTCTTAAACATCTATCACTTCACAAACTTCCATCTAATCACCAGTATGGGTTCCGTCAAGGCCGCGCTTCTGGTGATCTTCTGGCTTTCCATACTGAGTCTCTTTTAGATATTTTTGGTGAAAGTTTTGTTGTTGCCTTGGACATATCAAAAGCTTTTTGATAGAGTCTGGCACAAAGCTTTGATTTCCAAACTACCCTCTTACGGCTTCTATCCTTCTCTCTGTAACTTCATCTTAAGTTTCCTTTCTGACCGTTCTATTGCTGCTGTGGTAGATGGTCACTGTTCTTCTCCTAAATCTATTAACAGTGGTGTTCCTCAGGGTTCTGTTCTGTCACCCACTCTCTTCTTATTATTCATTAATGATCTTCTAAACCAAACTTCTTGTCCTATCCACTCCTACGCTGATAATACCATCATGCACTTTTCCACGTCTTTTCATAGACGTCCAACCCTTCAGGAGGTAAACATTTCACGCACGGAAGCCACAGAAAGCTTGATTTCTGATCTTTCTAAAATTTCTGATTGGGGCAGAGCAAACTTGGTATTGATCAATGCCTCAAAAAATTCAATTCCTTCGTCTATCAGCTCGACACAACCTTCCTGATAACTATCCCTTCATCTTCAATGACACTCAACTGTCCTTCTCTTCTACACTGAACATCCTCGGTCTGTCTTTTACTTATAATCTGAACTAGAAACTTCATATTTAATCTCTAGCTAAAACAGCTTCTATGAAGGTAGGTGTTCTGAGACGTCTCTGTCAGTTTTTCTCACCCCCCCCCAGCTGCTTACTCTTATCCATCAATGTATGGAGTATGCTTCACATGTCTTGAGGGGGTTCCACTCATACTGCTCTTCTAGACAGAGTGGAATCAACAGCGTTTCGTCTCATCAACTCCTCTCCTCTATATGACTGTCTTCAGCCTCTCTCTCACCGCCGCAATGTTGCATCTCTAGCTGTCTTCTACCGCTATTTTCATGCTAACTGCTCTTCTGATCTTGCTAACTGCATGCCTCCCCTCCTCCCGCGGCCTCGCTGCACAACACTTTTTTCTTTCTCTCACCCCTATTGCTGTCCACCTCTCTAATGCAAGAGTTAACCGGTATTCTCAATCATTCATTCCTTTCTCTGGTAAACTGTGGAACTCCCTGCTTGTTTCTGTATTTCCACCTTCGCATGACTTGAATTCCTTCAAGAGGGAGGTTTCAAGACACTTATCCATCAATTTTTGACTACTGCCTTGACCCTTTTATGAGACTGGCATTTCAGTGGGCATTTTTTTTTATTGTTTTTTGTTTCCCTTGGCCAATATCCCTCCTATATGAAAAAGAAAAAAAAAAGTATTTTGAGTGTTTTGAAGTTTTTAGAAAAAAAACACCGAAAATGCAGGCAAAGATCCTTATATGGGGAAACAAAAAGGCATTACAATAAAACGTGTATTATGAGAGTTTTTCAGCTTCTTATGTACCAAAGCGGTGAAAGGCATGAAAAGCACTCTATATGTAGAAACACAAGAACACTACAAAAAAGAAGAAAAAAAAAATTTGACTGTCTCACATTGTTAAGTACTAAATGCCAAAATGCATGCATAACACCCTTTATGGGGAATGGAAGCAGGATTTATAGAAATGTCTTTTTGAGTTTTTTTTTTTTTCATCGTGTTAGGCAGCGAAATGCTAGAAACCATGGTAAACACCCTATATAGAAAAAAAAAACACCAAAAACGTGTCTTTTGAGTTTTTTCATCTTCTTATATACTAAAACCCTAAAACTCAAGGAAAACACCCTTTTTAGAAAAAAAAAACACAATAACTTTACAATAAACGTGTATTTTGTTTGTTTTGAGCATGTTACGTAGGAAAATACAAAAATGCATGGAAAGTATTCTATAAGAAAACAAAAAAAATATTAAGAGAAAAGTGTGTAATGAGAGTTTTTGTGTTTTTAGGTACCAAAACGACATTACCAGAAACGTGTCTTTTGAATGTTTTGTAGCTTGTTAGGCACCAAAATGCTGAAAAAAAAAAAACATGGAAATCACCCTCTATGGGAATACAAAACTATAAGAAAAACGTGCCATTTTTTTTTTTAGTTTGTTTTTGAACTTCTTGCGTACATAAACGCTAAAAGGTATGTTAAACACCATTCATGATTAAACAGAATAACATTACCGAAAACAAGTATTTTGAGTGTTTTTGAGCTTCTTACATTGAAAAACACCCAACTGCATGCAAATTACCCTGTATGGGAAAATGTAATGACATTACGAGAAACATGTATTATGAGTGTTTCTAAGGTACCAAAATGTTAAAATGCGTTAATAGGACTCTATATGGAGAAAAGAACAACATTACCACAAATGTGTTTTTTGAGAATATTTCACATTATTAGATACCAAACCACCAAAATGCATGTATAGCACCCTCGATGGGGAAAGGAAACGACATTTTCAGAAACGTGTCTTTTGAGTGTTTTTGAGTGTGTTAGGCACCAAGACGCTAAAAAAAAACATGGCAATCAGCCTACATAAGAAAACAAAACAACGTAAGCAAAAACGTGTTTTTAAAGTGTTTTTGAGGTACTTACTAAAACGCTAAAACGCAGGGAAAACACCTTTTACGGAGAAACACAATAACTTTACCAATAACGTGAATTTTGAATGTTTTTGAGCTTGTTACGTACAAAAACGCCAAAATGCATGTAAAATACCCTATATGGAAAAAGGAAAGAACATTACGAGAAACGTGTATTATGAATGTTTTTGAGCTCGTTAGGTATCAAAACGCTAATACGCACAAATAGCACTCTATATGGAGAAACACGAAAACATCACCAAAAATCTGTATTTTGAGTGTATTTCACATTATTATGTACAAAAATGTAATGTAATGAAATACAGTATAAGAATGTAATGGACGCAAAGCACCTTATATGGGTAAAGGGAACTATATATCTAAAATTGTCTATTTTCACCCTTTATAAGCGTGCTAGTCACAAAAACCAGGAAAAGCATGGAAAGCACCTCATATTAGAAAACAAAACATAACTAAAAAAGATATTTTTTTTTTAGTGTTTTTGAGCTACTTATGTACAAAAACTCATGGAAAAAAAAAAAAAACATTTATGGAGAAACACATTACCAAAAACGTGTATTTTGCGTGTTTTGAGCTTGTTACGTAGAAAAAATAACAAATATCATGCAAGGAACTCGATATGGGGAAACGAAAAGACATTACGTGAAACATGTATTGTGAGAGTTTTTGATCTTAGGTTCTAAAATAATGAAACGCATGAATTGCACTTTATATATGCAAACAGATCATTACCAAAAAAGGTGTATTTTAATCGTTAGAATGTTAGATACCAAAATGCCAAAATGCATGCAAAGCCCCTTATATGGGGAAAAAAAACGATGTTACAAGAAACGTGTTTTTGAGTATTTTTGAGCGTGTTAGGTTCCAAAATGATAAAAAGCATGGAAAGCGTCCTACATGGGGATAAAAAGCAATATTACAAGAAACATGTCTTTTATTTTATTTTATTGTATTTTATTTATTTTTTTTTTTTTTATTTACATACCAAACGCTGAAACGCATGCAAAACACTCTTTTTGGGAATACATAATTACATGACCAAAAACAAGTATTTTTGATGTTTTTTTTTCAGCTTGTTATGTTAAAAACGGTTAAATCCTTGCAAAGCACTCTATATTACGAAACGATAAAACATTACGAGAAACGTGTTTTATGACTGTTTTTAAGTTTTTAAGGTAACAAAACGGAAAAACGCGTTAATAGCACTTTATACAGGGAAAGAAAACATTATCAAGAACATCTATTTTGAGTGTTTTTCACATTGTTTGGTACCAAAACACCAAAATACATGTAAAGCCCCTTTACATGGGAAAACGAAACGACATTAAAAGAAACGCATCTTTTGAGTGTTTTTGTATATGGTAGGCAACAAAACACTAAAAAGCATTGAAAGCACCCTATATACGAATAGAAAATATTATTACCAAAAATGTGTCTATTGTGTTTTTTTTTTTTTTTTAGCTAATTACGTACCAAAACGCTAAAATGGGTGCAAAAAAAAAAAAACAACACATTATGCAGAAACATAAAAACATTAACAAAAAAGAGGTATTTTGAGTCTTTTTAGCTTGTTACGTATAAAAACGCCAAAAAGCATGGAAGATACACTATAAAGGGAAAATGAAAGGATCTTACAGGAGACGTGTATTATGAGTGTTGTTGAGCTTCTTAGATACCAAAACACTAAAACGCATAAATAGCACTTTATATGGAGAAACAAAATAACATTACAAAAAATGGATCTTTTCAGTGTGTTTCACATTATTAGGTACCAAACGCGAAAATGCATGCAACACACATAATATGGGGAAAAGAAACTACATTTCCAGAAATATGTCTTTTGATTGTTTATGGGCATATTAGGTAATAAATAAAAAAAAAAATCATAGAAAGCACCTTATATGGGAAAACATATCAAATAAAAAAAAAAGTGTATTTTGAATGTTTTGAGGTACGCACCAAGGCGTTAAAACGCAGCTAAAACACAATTTATAAACACAATCATTTCATCAAAAACGTGTGTTTTTAATTTTTTTTTTTTTTTTGTGCTTGTTATGTAGAAAATGGCAAAATGCATGCAAAGTACTCTATATGGGGAAACGAAAAGACATAACGAGAAACCTGTATTATATGAGTTTTTGAGCACTCTATAAAGAGAAACAGAACGACATTACCAAAAAACGAGTATTTTGAGTTCACATTCTTAGGTAACAAATGACTAAAATACATGCAAAGCTCTCTATAAAGAGAAACCAAGCGACATTACCAAAAACGTGTCTTTTGAGTGTTTTAAGCATGTTAGGCACCAAAACACTAAAAAGCATGGAAATCACACTACATGGAAATAAAAGAAAAAAATAAAACTTTACTGAAAACGTATCTTTTGAGTTCTTTCTTTTTTTCTTTCCATGTACCAAAACGCTTAAACGCATGCAAAACACTCTTTATTGTTAATCAGAAAAAAAAAAAAAAAAAAAAAAAAGGTTTTTGAATGTTTTTGAGCTTGTTACATTGAAAAACGCCAAAATGCATGCAAAATACCCTGTATGGGAAAACTAAAAATGTATTACCAGATACGTGTATTACCTGTTTTTTTTTTTTAGCTTTTTTAGGTACCAAAACGCTAAAACATGTTAATAGCACTCTATATGGAGAAACAACATCATTACCCCAAAAAAAAAATATTTTGAGCAAAACATTCAATATATAAATACAAATAATTACCGAAAACGTGCATTTTGAGTGTTTCTCAGCTTCTTATGTACCAAAACGCTAAAATATATATTTTGTTTTTCCTTTATGGAAAAAGCTTACCAAACCAAAACATTACCAAAAAACTTTTTTTTTGTGTGTGTTTTTGAGCTATTTACGTACCAAAATGCAAAAACGGATGTAAAACGTTATGTGTTTTAAGAAACACAATAGATTTACCGAAAACGTGTATTTTGAGCACTTATGGGTGTGTTACGGAGAAAAAATGCCAAAATGCATGGAAATGAATCTAAGCTCCTTAGAACTACATTACCAAAAACGTGCATTTTCAGTGTTTTCATATTGTTAGGTACCAAAATGCCAATATATATATATATATATATATATATATATATATATATATATATATATATATATATATATATATATATATATATATATATATATATATATATATATATATATATATATATATATATATATATATATATATATTGAAGGATAAGCGTCTTGAGACCTCCCTCTTGAAGGAATTCAAGTCATAGGAAGTGGAAATACAGAAGCAGGCAGGGAGTTCCAGAGTTTACCAGAGAAAGGGATAAATGATTGAGAATACTGGTTAACACTTGCATTAGAAAGGTGTACAGAATAGAGGAGAGAGAAAGAAAGTCTTGTGCAGCGAAGCCACAGGAGGAGGAGAGCCATGCAGTTGGCAAGATCAAAAGAGCAATTAGCATGAAAATAGCGGTAGAAGATAGATAGAGATGCAACATTGCGGCGATGAGAGAGAGACTGAAGACAGTCAGTTAGAGGAGATTCCACCCTGTCTAGGCATGGAAAGCTTCCTGTATGGGGAAACAAAAGAACTTTACCAGAAACGTGTCTTTTGAGTGTTTTGGAGCATGTTAGACACCAAAATGCTAAAAAAAGCATGGAAATCTCCCTATATACAAGTTCAAAATATTAAATACATGTTTTTTTTCTTTTATTATTCTTTTTCAACCTCTTATGTACCAAAACGCTGAAACACATGCAAAACACCCTTTATAACTAAACAAAGTAACTTTTCCAAAAACAGTGTTTTGGGCTTGTTATATTATAAAATGTCAAAATGCATGGAAAATACACTATGGGGAAACGAAAAGATTTTACAAGAAAGTAATCTTATGATCGTTTTTGAGCTTCTTAGGTATCAAATGGGAAAATGCGTTAATATCACTCGATATGGAGAAAGAGAACAACTTTACCAAAAACGTGAATTTTCGGTGGTTTTAACATTGTTTGGTACCAAAACGCCAAGATGGTACAAAGCTTCTCCATGTATGGAAAAACAAAACGACAGTGGAAGAAATGTTTTTTTTTAGTATTTTCTGCATGTTAGTCACCAAAATTCTAAGAAACATGGAAAGCATCCTATATTGGGAAAAGAAACGAGACTTCCAGAAACGTCTCTTTTGAGTGTTTATGACCGAGCTAGGCATTAAAACGTTAAAAATGGAAATGCACTTTATATGGGAAAAGAAAACAACATTACTAAAAAAATTTTTTTTTGCTTCTTACGTACCAGAAAAAGCTAAATTACATCGAAAAGATCCCTTACTGAGAAACATAATAACTACCAAAGAACGCTTGACTTCTGATCTTCCTAAAATTTCTGATTGGGGCAGAGCAAACTTGATATTGTTCAATGCCTCAAAAACTCAATTCCTCCATCTATCAACTCGACACAAACTTCCAGACAACTATCCCCTCTTCTTCAATGACACTCAACTGTCCCCCTCTTCTACACTGAACATCCTCGGGCTGTCCTTTACTTATAATCTGAACTGGAAAATTCACATCTCATCTCTAGCTAAAACAGCTTCTATAAAGTTAGGTGTTCTGAGACGTATCCGCTAGTTTTTCTCACCCCCCGCAGCTGCTAACTCGGTATAAGGGTCTTATCCGTCCATGTATGGAGTATGCTTCACATGTCTGGGGGGGTTCCACTCATACTGCTCTTCTAGACAGGGTGGAATCAAAAGCTTTTCCTCTCATCAACTCCTTTCCTCTAACTGACTGTCTTCAGCTTTTCTCTCACCGCCGCAATGTTGCATATCTAGCTGTCTTCTACCGCTATTTTTATGCTAACTGCTCTTCTGATCTTACTAACTGCATGCCTTCCCTCCTTCCGCGGCCTCACTGCACAAGACTTTCTTCTTTCTCTCACCTCTATTCTGTCCACCTCTCTAACGCAAGAGTTAACCAGTATTCTCAATCATTCATCCCTTTCTCTGGTAAACTCTGGAACTCCCTGCCAGCTTCGGTATTTCCACCTTCCTATGACTTGAATTCCTTCAAGAGGGAGGTTTCAAGACACTTGTTCATCATTTTTTGACCACTGCTTTGACCCTTTTATGGGACTGGCATTTCAGTGGCCATTTTTCTTTATTGGATTTATTGTTGCCCTTGGCCAGTGTTCTTCCTGCATGAAAAAAAAAGTATTCGGAGTATTTTTGAACATTGAAAATAAACTAAATTAAAGGCAGACATTATGAAAAAAAAAAAAATGTATTATGAGTGTTTCTTTTTTTTTTTTTTTTTTTTTTTTACTATAACACGAAAACGTCTTAACAGCACTCGATGAGGAAAAACAAATCAGCATTGCCAAAACCATGTATTTTTAATGTGTTTCACATTGTTACGAGCCATAAAGACAAAATACTTGTCAAGCACCTTATATGGGGAAAGGAAACGACATTTCAAGAAAAGTGTCTTTTAAGTGTTCAGGCACCAGAAGACTAAAAACTATGGAAAGCACCCTATATGAGAAAAAAAAAAAGCAACATTACCAAAAACGTGTATTGTTTATTTGTGTGTTTGAGCTATTTATGTACCAAAACTCTAAAACGCAGGTAAAACACCTTTTATGGAGAAACAGAATAACTTTACGAAAAACAAGTATTTTCAGTTTTTTTGATCTTGTTATGTACAGAAACGCCAAAATGCAAAGAAATATGCAACACCAAAATGCAATGAAATAGTTTCTCCTATATGGGGAAACTAAAGAACATTATGAAGAAAGTGTATTATTAAATTTTTTGAGCATCTTTGGTACCAAAACTTGAAAATGCATGAATAAGTATTTAAAGTGTATTTCACATTGTTAGGTACCAAACCTCAAAAAAAAAAATAAATAAATAAAAATTATATATATATATATATATATATATATATATATATATATATATATATATATATATATATATATATATATATATATATATATATATATATATATATATATATATATATATATATATATATATATATATATATATATATACCTTATATGGGCAAAAGGAAACGAGATTTCCAGAAACATGTCTTTTGAGTATTTTTAAGTGTGCTAGGGGCCATATCGCAAAATAAGTATGGAAAGCAACCTATATGTGAAAAACAAAGGAACATTACCAATAACGTATATTTTCAGTGTTTTTTGGGCTACGTACGTACCAAAACTCTTAAACGAATGGAAAGCACCTTTTATGGAGAAACAGAATAATATCATCAAAACAAGTACTTTCAGTGTTTCTGAGCTTTTTACGTAGAGAATGCCAAAATCCATGCAAAGTACTCCAAGTGGGAAACAAAAAGACAAAACGAGAAACGTGTATTATATATTTTTTTGAACTCCTTAGGTATAAAAAAAGCCAAAAACTCATGAATAGCACTCTATATGGAGAGATAGAATAACATTACCAAAAACGCGTATTTTCAGTGTATTTTACATTGTTAGTTAGAAAAACACCAACATGCAAGCAAAACACCCTATATTGTTAAAAGAAATGACATATCAAAAACGTGTCTTCTTTAGAAATCACCCTATATGGAAAAACTGAACAACATTACCAAAAACCGTGAATTTTGAGTGCTTTTGAGCTTGTTACGTACAAAATTGCAAAACTGCAAAAATGCATGGAAAGTACCCTACATAGGGAAAAGAAGGAAAATTATGAGAAACGCGTATTATGTGTTTTTTAGATTCGTAGTTATCAAAACGCTAAAACGCAAAAATAGCAATCTATATGGAGAATTTTACCAAAAACGTGTATTTTGAGGATTTTTAACATATTTACATACCAAAACGCCAAAAATGCATTCAAACCACGCACATGTCTTTTGAGTGTTTATGAGCGTGTTAGGCACCAAAACGCTTAAAAGCATAGAAAGCACCCTATATAAGAAAACAAAACAACATTACCAAAAACGTGTCTCTTTTTTTTCAGCTATTTACGTAGCAAAACACTAAAGCGTATGTAAAACAATAATATTACCAGAAACATATATTTTGAGTGTTTTGAGCCCATATATACAAAAACAGCAAAATGCATGAACATTAACCAATATGGGGAAACGTAAAGACATTAAGAGAAACGTGTATCATGGCTGCTTTTTTTTAAGATTCTTAGATACTAAAAAGCTAAAACGCATGTATAGCACTTGAGATGGAGAAATAGAACATTACTAGAAAACGTACCCTTTCAGTGTATTTTACATTATTAGGTACCAAAACTCCAAATAGGATGCAAAGCACCCTATATGGGGAAAAAAAACGATATTTAAAAAAAAAACATAGTTTTTAAGTGTTAATGAGCGTTTTAGGCACCATGACCGTTTAAGGCTAAAAAGCATGGAGAAAAAAAAATAAACATAACATAACATAACATAAAAATGAGTTTTTTGAGTGCTTTCAGATACATACCAAAACGCTAAAACGCTGGCAAAATACCCTTTAAGGAGAAATACAATAACTTTTGAGTGTCTTTGAGTGTTTTTGAGTGTTTACGTAAAAAATGCCAAAATGCATGGTAAGTACCTAATATGTGAAATGAAAGAACATACCAATAAACGTGTATTATGTGTTTTTAGCTTCCAAGGTATTAAAACGCTAAAACGCACAAATAGTACTCTATATGGAGAACATTACCAAAACGTGTATTTTGAGTGTTTTTCACATTTTTAGGTACTTTAACACCAAAGTACATTCAAAGCACTCTCTATACGGAAAAGAAAAGAATATTTCCAGAACCATGTCTTTTGAATGTTTATGGTGTTAGGCACCAAAATCTATAAATCATGGAAAGTTTACTATATGGGAAAACAAATTACCATTATCGAAAACGTGTCTTTTGGTTGTTTTTGAGCTACTTACGTGCCAAAACGATAATACGTAGAGAAAACATCCTTTATGGAGAAATAGAATAACATTACCAGAAACAATTATTTGAAGTGTTTTTGAGAATTTTACGTACAAAAACGCCAAAATGCATGCTAAGTACCCTATATGGTGAAACGAAAAGACACTACGACAAACGTATATTATGAGTCTTTTTGAGCTTCTTAGGTAACAAAGCGAAAAATCGCATAAATAACGCTATATATGGAGAAACATAACTATATTACCAAAAACGTGTATTTTTAGTGTATTTCACATTTGTAGGTACCAAAACCTTAAAATGTATGCAAAACCTATGTGGTAAAAAAAAAATAATAAAAAAAAAAAAAAAAATATATATATATATATATATATATATATATATATATATATATATATATATATATATATATATATATATATATATATATATATATATATATATATATATATATATATATATATATATATATATATATATATATATATATATATATATATATATATATATATATATATATATATATATATATATATATATATATATATATATATATATATATATATATATATATATATATATATATATATATATATATATATATATATATATATATATATATATATATATATATATATATATATATATATATATATATATATATATATATATATATATATATATATATATATATATATATATAAATGAAAAATAAGAATTCTAAAAACGAGTCTTTTCAGTGTTTATGAGCTTGTTAAACGCTAAGGAGCACAAAAAACACCATCTGTTCGAAAACAAAAACAACATTAACAAAAAACGTGTTTTTTGAGTGATTTTCAGCTACTTACGTACCAGATCACATGGAAAAAAAAAAAAAACCTTGATGGAAAAACCCAATAACATTACCAGAAAGAAGTAATTTGAGTGTTTCTTCCCTATTACAAAATCGCCAAGATGCATTACAAAGCACCCTATATGGGGAAACGAAGAGATATTATGAGAAACGTGTATTTTGAATGTTTTTGAGCATCTTAGATACTAAAATACTAAAACACATGAATATCACTGTATATGAAGAAACAAAAACATTAACAATATTAGACACCAAAACAAGTATGAAAGTACTTGTTTTGATGATATTATTCTGTTTCTCCATAAAGGGTGCTTTCCATTCGTTTTAGAGTTTTGGTACGTACGTAGCTCAAAAAAACACTGAAAATATACGTTATTGGTAATGTTCCTTTGTTTTTCACATATAGGTTGCTTTCCATGCTTATTTTGCGATATGGCCCCTAGCACACTTATAAATACTCAAAAGACATGTTTCTGGAAATCTCGTTTCCTTTTTGCCCATATAAGATATATATATATATATATATATATATATATATATATATATATATATATATATATATATATATATATATATATATATATATATATATATATATATATATATATATATATATATATATATATATATATATATATATATATATATATATATATATATATGTATTTTTTTTTTTTTTTTTTTTTTTTTTTTTTTGTCGGTTTGGTACCTAACAATGTGAAATACACTTTAAATACTTATTCATGCGTTTTCAAGTTTTCGTACCTAAGATGCTCAAAAAATTTAATAATACACTTTCTTCATAATGTTCTTTAATTTCCCTATATAGGAAAAACTATTTCATTGTATCTTGGTGTTGCATATTTCTTTGCATTTTGGCGTTTCTGTACATAACAAGATCAAAAATACAGAAAATACTTGTTTTTCGTAAAGTTATTCTGTTTTTCCATAAAAGGTGTTTTACCTGCGTTTTAGCGTTTTGGTACATAAATAGCTAAAACACACAAATAAACAATAAACATTTTTGGTAATGTTTTTTTTTTTTTCTCTTATAGGGTGCTTTCCATGGTTTTTAGTCTTCTGGTGCCTGAACACTTAAAAGACACTTTTCTTGAAATGTCGTTTCCTTTCCCCATGTAGGGTGCTTGACATGTATTTTGTCATTATGGCACGTAACAATGTGAAACTCATTAAAAATACATGGTTTTGGCAATGCTGATTTGTTTTTCCTCATCGAGTGCTGTTAAGACGTTTTCGTGTTATAGTAAAAAAAAAAAAAAGAAACACTCATAATACATGTTTTTCTTTTTTTTTCATAATGTGTGCCTTTAATTTAGTGTATTTTCAATGTTCAAAAACACTCCGAATACTTTTTTTTTTTTATACAGGAAGAACACTGGCCAAGGGCAACAAAAATCCAATAAAAAAATATGGCCACTGAAATGCCAGTCCCATAGAAGGGTCAAAGCAGTGGTCAAAAATTGGTGAATAAGTGTCTTGAAACCTTCATCTTGAAGGAATTCAAGTTATAGGAAGGTGGAATTACCGAAGCAGGCAGGGAGTTCCAGAGTTTACCAGAGAAAGGGATGAATGATTGAGAATACTGGTTAACTCTTGCGTTAGAGAGGTGGACAGAACAGGGGTGAGAGAAAGAAGAAAGTCTTGTGCAGCGAGGCCGCGGAAGGAGGGGTGGCATGCAGTTAGTAAGATCAGAAGAGCAGTTAGCATGAAAATAGCGGTAGAAGAAAGGTAGATGTGCAACATTGCGGCGGTGAGAGAGAAGCTGAAGACAGTCAATTAGAGGAGAGGAGTTGATGAGACGAAAAGCTTTTGATTCCACCCTGTCTAGAAGAGCAGTATGAGTGGAACCCTTTCAGACATGTGAAGCATACTCCATACATGGACGGATAAGGCCCTTATACCGAGTTAGCAACTGGGGGGGGGGGAGAAAAACTGGCGGATACGTCTCAGAACACCTAACTTCATAGAAGCTGTTTTAGCTAGAGATGAGATGTGAATTTTCCAGTTCAGATTATAAGTAAAGGACAGATCGAGGATGTTCAGTGTAGAAGAGGGGGACAGTTGAGTGTCATTGAAGAAGAGGGGATAGTTGTCTGGAAGGTTGTGTCGAGTTAATAGATGGAGGAATTGAGTTTTTGAGGCATTGAACAATATCAAGTTTGCTCTGCCCCAATCAGAAATTTTAGAAAGATCAGAACTCAAGCGTTGTTTTGTAGTTATTATATGTCTCAGTAAGGGATCTTTTCGATATAATTTAGTTTTTTTTGGTATGTAAGAAGTTAAAAAAAAAAAAGAAGTTTTTGGTAATGTTGTTTTCTTTTCCCATAGAAAGTGGATTTCCATGTTTAACGTTTTAATGTCTAGCTCGGTCATAAACAGTCAAAAGAGACGTTTCTGGAAGTCTCGTTTCTTTTCCCAATATAGGATGCTTTCCATGCTTTTTAGAATTTTGGTGACTAAGATGCAGAAAATACTCAAAAAAAAATCATTTCTTCCACTGTCGTTTTGTTTCTCCATACATGGAGAAGCTTTGTACCATCTTGGCGTTTTGGTACCAAACAATGTTAAAACCACCGAAAATTCACGTTTTTGGTAAAGTTGTTCTCTTTCTCAATATCAAGTGATATTAACGCATTTCCCCGTTTGATACCTAAGAAGCTCAAAAACGATCATAAGACACCTTTCTTGTAAAATCTTTTCGTTTCCACATAGTGTATTTTCCATGCATTTTGACATTTTATAATATAACAAGCCCAAAAACACTCAGAATATATGTTTTTTGGAAAAGTTACTTTGTTTAATTATAAAGGGTGTTTTGCATGTGTTTCATCGTTTTGGTATATAAGACGTTGAAAAAGAATAATAAAAGAAAAAAAAAACATGTATTTATTCTTTTGAACATGTATGTAGGGAGATATCCATGCTTATTTAGCATTTTGGTGTCTAACATGCTCCAAAACACTCAAACGACACGTTTCTGGTAAAGTTCTTTTGTTTCCCCATGCAGGAAGCTTTTCATGCCTAGACAGGGTGGAATCTTCTCTAACTGACTGTCTTCAGTCTCTCTCTCATCGCCGCAAAGTTGCATCTCTATCTATCTTCTACCGCTATTTTCATGCTAATTGCTCTTTTGATCTTGCCAACTGCATGCCTCCCCTCCTCCTGTGGCTTCGCTGCACAAGACAGTCTTCTTTCTCTCACCCCTATTCTGTCCACCTTTCTAATGCAAGAGTTAACCAGTATTCTCAATCATTTATCCCTTTCTCTGGTAAACTCTGGAACTCCCTACCTGCTTCTGTATTTCCACTTCCTCTGACTTGAATTCCTTCAAGAGGGAGGTCTCAAGACGCTTATTCTTGAATGTTTGAATACCGCTTTGGACCCTTTTCTGGGACTGGTATCTCAGTGAATTTTTTTTTTTTTTATTGGATTTTTGCTGCCCTTGGCCAGTGTTCCTCATATATATATATATATATATATATATATATATATATATATATATATATATATATATATATATATATATATATATATATATATATATATATATATATATATATATATATATATATATATATATATATATATATATATATATATATATATATATATATATATATATATATATATATATATATATATATATATATATATATATATATATATATATATATATATATATATATATATATATATATATATATATATATATATATATATATATATATATATATATATATATATATATATATATATATATATATATATATATATATATATATATATATATATATATATATATATATATATATATATATATATATATATAAATGTATTTTGGCGTTTTGGTACCTAACAATGTGAAAACACTGAAAATGCACGTTTTTGGTAATGTAGTTCTGTTTCTGTATATAAAGTGCTTTTCATGCGTTGTAGCATTTTCATATCTAAGAAGCTTAGATTCATTTGCATGCATTTTGGCATTTTTTCTACGTAACACACCCATAAACGCTTAAAATACACGTTTTCGGAAAAGCTATTGTGTTTCTTTGACACCGGCAAGAACACTAACACATACGCTGATTACGTTCTCAAAAACTACACATGGACGGACAGCGACGTGGAAAAAGGATTCATCCAAGGTGTTTTAGCGTGCTATTCCTCTCTAGCCAGTGAACAACCTAGTGCCATACCTAAGCAATACCGGGAAGCTTTAAACAACCTACGCAAGGATGATAGCGTCATGATCACCAAATCGGACAAAGGAGGGGGTGTGGTTATAATGAACAAAGCCGATTACAGTGCGAAGATGATGAACCTCCTAAGTGATACATCAACCTATGAGAAGAAATACCAAGGACACAACAATATTACGTCCAAGAACTTCAACAAGGAGGTAAGGAAAATACTTAGAAAATCCGAGAAGGGCAAGAAACTGCTTCACTTGTTGGAAGAAAACCCGAACCCGCCAAGGATGAGAGGGCTCCCCAAGACCCATAAACCCAACATCCCGATGCGCCCCATTACATCAGGTATAGGATGCGCTCCCCAGGCACTTGCCAAGCGACTAGCAAGATCACTCTCCAACGCTTTAGGCTCAATAAATGGAGCACACCTACGTAACTCCGCGGACATTATACAACGACTCAACTCGGTGGACTTCCACAAAAAGAAGATGGCGAGCTTCGACGTGAATTTCTTATTCACCAACGTCCCCGTGGAAGGAGCGATAGAAGCGGTAAGAAGGGCATCTGGAGAAATCAACGAAGAAAATTTACCGATCCCGAGGGAGGACTACATCAATCTTGTTGAGCTTTGTGTTAAATTTGGTGCCTTCACTTTCGAGGGACAAGAGTACTCACAACATAAGGGAGTGGCCATGGGATCCCCTCTAAGTGCTGTTATGGCATGTTTGTATATGGAAACACTAGAGACTGATCACTTTATGAGAATAATGAGTAGAGGCTCAACATGGCTTAGGTATGTTGATAATGTGCTAGTTATAGTCCCAAAGGGCACGAATATAAATAATAAGTTAACATTGCTTAACAAAGTCCATAAGGATATCCAATTTACGGTGGAAGAGGAACAAGACAATAGATTACCTTTCCAAGATACGGTAATCTGGAGGGAAGAAGAAGGAGTCAGTTTTTCTGTTTACAGAAAACCCACCAATAAGGACGATTTCATTCACTAACTTTCAGCCCACAGCATGAGGGTCAAATCTGGTGTGATTATTGGTTTTTACTTAAGAGCGTTCAGAATTTGCAGCAACAACTTCCTAGAGCAAGAAATACGATATATCATATCAACTTTCAAAAAGCTGGGTTATCCTGAAGGGCTCCTTGTTAGGCTTAAGAATAAGGCAAAGAAAATAACAACTGAAAACAAAAAGAATAAAGATCCCTGTACAACCAGCGAAAGAGAGAGGTATATATGTGTACCAAATTCGGACAAGGCTTCCATAATTAATAAATATTTGTCTAAAACAGGATTAAAAATAATAACATTAGCGGGAGAGAAAATTGGTGAGCTAACGAGGACTAAAAAGACCGGACTTGACAATAATAACAGCGTAGTGTACAGCATACCATGTAAAGGTTGTACAAAGCAATACATAGGAGAAACAGGCAGGGAACTTAAAACAAGAATAACAGAGCATAGGAGAGATGTTTTAAAATACAACACATCAAACTCCCTTGTATTGCACATAGAAAAATGTAAACACCTACCAAAATGGGAAGAGGCTAAAGAAATTAAAGTTGGATTGAAGAAAAAAATGAGAAAAGCTATAGAGCCAGCCCTCATAACAACTAGGGAAGTCATTAACCACAGAGAAGGTTTAATCAGGTGGGCGGGTAATTCCGCCAGATTGGCCCTCAGGTCAGGTACAAGGAAAGTCTCCAGTAAAGGCTTGTCACGTAGGCGGACAATGCCACCTGACTAGGAAAATAAAATTAGGTGAGGTACACGCCAGGATGGCAATACTCTGTACGAATGTCAAATGAGAAAATTTTGTATGTTGCTATAAATAGTATAAATAATATAAATAATATAAAATATAAAAATGTGTTTTCACTCATGTAAATCAGTCTCTCTGAGGATGGCTATTCAGCCGAAACGTTAGTGATTAAAAGAATCCAAACTCCTCCCTGGGTTTTTATCCCCCTTCCTAAACCCAATGTTTTCTTTCCCTGTATAAAGTACTATTAACGCGTTTTTTTCCGTTTTGTTACCTTAAAAAATTAAAAACAGTCATAAAACACGTTTCTCGTAATGATTTATCGTTTCCTAATATAAAGTGTTTTGTAAGAATTTATCCGTTTTTAACATAACAAGCTGAAAAAAAAACACCAAAAAAACTCGTTTTTGGTCATGTAATTATGTATTTCCAAAAAGAGTATTTGCATGCGTTTCAGCGTTTTGGTATGTAAGTAAAAAAAAATAAATAAAATACAATAAAATAAAATAAAAGACATGTTTCTTGTAATATTGCTTTGTATCCCCATGTAGGATGCTTTCCATGCTTTTTATCATTTTGGGACCTAACACGCTCAAAAACAATCAAAAACACGTTTCTTGTAACATCATTTTGTTTCCCCATATAAGGGGCTTTGCATGCATTTTGGCAGTTTGGTATGTAGCATTCTAACGATTAAAATACACCTTTTTTTGTTAATGATCTGTTTGCACATATAAAGCGCAATTCATGCGTTTCATTATTTTAGAACCTAAGATCAAAAACTCTCATAATACATGTTTCACATAATGTCTTTTCGTTTCCCCATATAGAGTTCCTTGCATGCAATTTGTTATTTTTTCTACGTAACAAGCTCAGAAACACGCGAAATACACGTTTTTGGTAATGTGTTTCTCCAAATTTTTTTTTTCCATGCGTTTTTGTACATAAGTAGCTCAAAAACACTAAAAAGAGACTTTTTAGTTATGTTTTGTTTTCTAATATGAGGTGCTTTCCATGCTTTTCCTGGTTTTTGTGGCTAGCACACTTATAATATATATTATATATTATATATATATATATATATATATATATATATATATATATATATATATATATATATATATATATATATATATATATATATATATATATATATATATATATATATATATATATATATATATATATATATATATATATATATATATATATATATATATATATATATATATATATATATATATATATATATATATATATATATATATATATATATATATATATATATATATATATATATATATATATATATATATATATATATTCCTTATATGGCCAAAAGGAAACGAGATTTCTAGAAACATGTCTTTTCAGTATTTATAAGTGTGCTAGGGCCATATCGCAAAATAAGCATGGAAAGCAACCTATATGTGAAAAACAAAGGAACATTACCAATAACGTATATTTTCAATGTTTTTTTGAGCTACGTACGTACCAAAACTCTAAAACGAATGAAAAGCACCCTTTATGGAGAAACAGAATAATATCATCAAAACAAGTACTTTCATACTTGTTTTAGTGTCTGATATTGTTAATGTTTATGTTTCTTCATATAAAGTGATATTCATGTGTTTTTGTGTTTTAGTATCTAAGATGCTCAAAAACATTCAAAATACACGTTTCTCATAATATCTCTTCGTTTCCCCATATAGGGTGCTTTGTAATGCATCTTGGCGATTTTGTAATAGGGTGGAAACTACTTGAGGTGAAAATTACTTGTTTCTGGTAATGTTATTGGGTTTTTCCATCAAGTTTTTTTTTTTTTTTCCATGTGACCTTGTACGTAAGTAGCTGAAAATCACAAAAAAAGCACGTTTTTTGTTAATGTTGTTTTTGTTTTCGAAAAGATGGTGCTTTTCGTGCTCTTTAGCGTTTAACAAGCTCGTAAACACTGAAAAGACACGTTTTTTGTAATTTTTATTTATTCATTTATATATATATATATATATATATATATATATATATATATATATATATATATATATATATATATATATATATATATATATATATATATATATATATATATATATATATATATATATATATATAATCTTTTTTTATTTTTTATCATATAAGTTTTGCATACATTTTAAGGTTTTGGTACCTACAAATGTGAAATACACTGAAAATACACGTTTTTGGTAATATAGTTATGTTTCTCCATATATAGCGTTATTTATGCGTTTTTTCGTTTTGTTACCTAAGAAGCTCAAAAACACTCATAATACACGTTTGTCGTAGTGTCTTTTCGTTTCACCATATAGGGTACTTAGCATGCATTTTGGCGTTTTTGTATGTAAAATTCTCAAAAACACTTCAAATAATTGTTTCTGGTATTGTTATTCTATTTCTCCATAAAGGATGTTTTCTATACGTATTATCGTTTTGGCACGTAAGTAGCTCAAAAACAACCAAAAGACACGTTTTCGATAATAGTAATTTGTTTTTCCATATAGAAAAGTGTCCATGATTTATAGATTTTAGTGCCTAACATACTCATAAACATTCAAAAGTCATAGTTCTGGAAATATTCTTTTCTTTTCCGCATAGAGAGTGCTTTGAATGTACTTTGGTGTTAAAGTACCTAACAATGTGAAAAACACTCAAAATATACGTTTTGGTAATGTTCTCCATATAGAGTGCTATTTGTGCGTTTTAGCGTTTTAATACCTTGGACGCTAAAAACACATAATACACGTTTATTGCTATATTCTTTCATTTCACATATTAGGTACTTACCATGCATTTTGGCATTTTTTACGTAAACACTCAAAAAACATTCAAAGACACTCAAAAGTTATTGTGTTTCTCCTTAAAGGGTATTTTGCCTGCGTTTTAGCCATTTTGGTATGTATCTCAAAGCACTCAAAAGACTCATTTTTATTAATGTTTTTTTTTTTTTTCATGCTTTTTAGCCTAAAACGTTCATAGTGCCTAAAACGCTAATAAACACTTAAAAGCGATTTTTTTTTTTTTTAAATATCGTTTCTTTTCCCCATATAGGATGCTTTGCATCTTATTTGGAGTTTTGGTACCTAATAATTTAAAATACACTGAAAGGGTACGTTTTCTGGTAATGTTCTCTTTCTCCATCTGAAGTGCTATACATGCGTTTTAGCTTTTTAGTATCTAAGAAACTTAAAAAAAAACAGCCATGATACACGTTTCTCTTAATGTCTTTACGTTTCCCCATATTGGTTAATGTTCATGCATTTTGCTGTTTTTGTATATATGGGCTCAAAACTCTCAAAATATATGTTTCTGGTAATATTATTGTTTTACATGCGCTTTAGCGTTTTGCTACATAGGTAGCTAAAAAAAAAAGAGATATGTTTTTGGTAATGTTGTTTTGTTTTCTCATATAGGGTGCTTTCTATGCTTTTAAAGCGTTTTGGTGCCTAACACGCTCAAAAACACTGAAAAGACATGTTTCTAGAAATTATTATTATTTTTTTTTATTTCCCCCTAGAGCGTGGTTTGAATGCATTTTTGGCGTTTTGGTATGTAAATATGTTAAAAATCCTCAAAATACACGTTTTTGGTAAAGTTGTTGAGATTCTCCATATAGATTGCTATTTGTGCGTTTTAGCGTTTTGATAACTACGAATCTAAAAAAAACACATAATACGCATATCTCTTAATTTTCCTTCTTTTCCCTATTTAGGGTACTTTCCATGCATTTTTGCAGTTTTGCAATTTTGTACGTAACAAGCTCAAAAGCACTAAAAATTCACGGTTTTTGGTAATGTTGTTCAGTTTTTCCATATAGAGTGATTTCTAAAGAAGACACGTTTTTGATATGTCATTTTTTTTTCACAATATAGGGTGTTTTGCTTGCATGTTGGTGTTTTTCTAACTAACAATGTAAAATACACTTTGGTTTTAACAGAATAACATTTTGGTAATGTTATTCTGTCTCTCCATATAGAGTGCTATTCATGCGTTTTTGGCTTTTTTTATACCTAAGGAGTTCAAAAACACTTATAATACACGTTTCTCGTTATGTCTTTTTGTTTCCCACTTGGAGTACTTTGCATGGATTTTGGCATTCTCTACGTAAAAAGCTCAAAAACACTGAAAGTACTTGTTTTGATGATATTATTCTGTTTCTCCATAAAAGGTGCTTTCCATTAGTTTTAGAGTTTTGGTACGTACGTAGCTCAAAAAAAACTGAAAATATATGTTATTGGTAATGTTTCTTTGTTTTTCACATATAGGTTGCTTTCCATGCTTATTTTGCGATATGGCCCCTAGCACACTTATAAATACTCAAAAGACATGTTTCTGGAAATCTCGTTTCCTTTTGCCCATATATATATATATATATATATATATATATATATATATATATATATATATATATATATATATATATATATATATATATATATATATATATATATATATATATATATATATATATATATATATATATATATATATATATATATATATATATATATATATATATATATATATATATATATATCTTTTTTTTTGGGGGGGCGGTTTGGTACCTAACAATATGAAATACACTTTAAATACTTATTCAGGCGTTTTCAAGTTTTGGTACCTAAGATGCTCAAAAAATTTATTAATACACTTTCTTCATAATGTTCTTTAGTTTCCCCATATAGGAGAAACTATTTCATTGCATTTTGGTGTTGCATATTTCTTTGCATTTTGGCGTTTCTGTACATAACAAGATAAAAAATACTGAAAATACCTGTTTTTCGTAAAGTTATTCTGTTTCGCCATAAAAGGTGTTTTACCTGCGTTTTAGCGTTTTGGTACATAAATAGCGCAAACACACAAATAAACAATAAACGTTTTTGGTAATTTTTTTTTCTCATATAGGGTGCTTTCCATGGTTTTTAATCTTCTGGTGCCTGAACACTTAAAAGACACTTTTCTTGAAATATCGTTTCCTTTCCCCATATAGGGTGCTTGACATGTATTTTGTCATTATGGCACGTAACAATGTGAAACACATTATAAATACATGGTTTTGGCAATGCTGATTTGTTTTTCCTCATTGAGTGCTGTTAAGACGTTTTCGTGTTATAGTAAAAAAAAAAAAAGAAACACTCATAATACATGTTTTTTTTTTTTTTTTTTTTATAATGTCTGCCTTTAATTTAGTGTATTTTCAATGTTCAAAAACACTCCGAATACTTTTTTTTTTTTTTATGCAGGAAGAACATCCAATAAAAAAATATGGCCACTGAAATGCCAGTTCCATAAAAGGGTCAAAGCAGTGGTCAAAAATTGATGAATAAGTGTCTTGAAACCTTCCTCTTGAAGTCAAGTTCAAGTCAAGTCATAGGAAGGTGGAAATACCGAAGCAGGCAGGGAGTTCCAGAGTTTACCAGAAAAAGGGATAAATGATTGAGAATACTGCTCCTAATACTGCTAATACTACTCCCTGCCTGCTTCTGTATATCCACTTCCTATGACTTGAATTCCTTCAAGAGGGAGGTCTCAAGACGCTTATCCTTCAATGTTTGAATACCACTTTGGACCCCTTTCTGGGACTGGTATCTCAGTGAACTTTTTTTTTTTTTACTGGATTATTGCTGCCCTTGGCCAGTGTTCCTCATATATATATATGTGTATATATATATATATATATATATATATATATATATATATATATATATATATATATATATATATATATATATATATATATATATATATATATATATATATATATATATATATATATATATATATATATATATATATATATATATATATATATATATATATATATATATATATAAATGTATTCTGGCGTTTTTGTACCTAACAATGTGAAAACACTGAAAATGCACGTTTTTGGTAATGTAGTTCTAAGAAGCTTAGATTCATTTGCATGCATTTTGGCATTTTTTCTACGTAACACACCCCTAAACGCTCAAAATACACGTTTTCGTTAAAGCTATTGTGTTTCTCAAAACACAAAACGTTTTACATCCGTTTTTTTGCATTTTGGTACGTAAATAGCTCAAAAACACAAAAAAAAAAAAAAAAAAAATTTGGGGGTAATGTTTTGGTTTGGTAAGGTTTTTCCATAAAGGAAAAACAAATTATATGTTTTAGCGTTTTGGTACATAAGAAGCTGAAAAACACTCAAAATGCACGTTTTGGGTAATTATTTATATTCCTATATTGAATGTTTTGCTCCCATTTTGCCATTTTGGTACCTAACAGTATGAAAAACAATCAAAATAATTTTTCTTTTTGGTAATGATGTTGTTTCTCCATATAGAGTGCTATTAACACGTTTTAGCGTTTTGATACCTAAAAAAGGTAAAAAAAAACACAGATAATACACATATCTGGTAATACATTTTTAGTTTCCCCATACAGGGTATTTTGCATGCATTTTGGCGTTTTTCAACGTAATAAGCTCAAAAACATTCAAAAACCTGTTTCTGTAATTTTTTTTTTCTGATTAACAATAAAGAGTGTTTTGCATGCGTTTAAGAGTTTTGGTACATGAAAAAAAAGAAAGAACTCAAAAGATACGTTTTCAGTAAAGTTTTATTTTTTGCTTTTATTTCCATGTAGTGTGATTTCCATGCTTTTTAGTGTTTTGGTGCCTAACATGCTTAAAAATACTCAAAAGACACGTTTTTGGTAGTGTTATTTGGTTTCTCTTTATTGAGAGCTTTGCATGTATTTTTGTCTTGTGGTACCTAAGAATGTTAACTCAAAATACTCGTTTTTTGGTAATGTCGTTCTGTTTCTCTATATAGAGTGTTCAAAAACTCTTATAATACAGGTTTCTCGTTATGTCTTTTCGTTTCACCATATAGAGTACTTTGCATGCATTTTGCCATTTCCTACATGATAAGCACAAAAAAAAAAAATTAAAAACACACGTTTTTGATGAAGTTATTATGTTTATAAATTGTGTTTTAGCTGCGTTTTACCGCCTTGGTGCGTACCTCAAAACATTCAAAAGACACTTTTTTTTTATTTGATATGTTTTCCCATATAAGGTGCTTTCTATGCTTTTTTTATAATTTTATTACCTAATATGCACATAAACACTCAAAAGACATATTTCTGGAAATGTAGCTTCTTTTTTCCCATATTGGGTGCGTTGCATGCATTTTCGCGTTTGGTACCTAACAATGTGAAATACACTGAAAAGATCCATTTTTTGTAATGTTATTCTGTTTCTCCATATAAAGTGCTATTTATGCGTTTTAGCGTTTTGGTATCTAAGAAGCTCAACAACACTCATAATACACGTCTCCTGTAAGATCCTTTCATTTTCCCTTTATAGTGTATCTTCCATGCTTTTTGGCGTTTTTATACGTAACAAGCTGAAAAAGACTCAAAATACCTGTTTGTTAATGTTTTTATGTTTCTGCATAATGTGTTTTTTTTTTTCTTTTGCACCCATTTTAGCGTTTTGGTACGTAATTAGCTAAAAAAAAAAACACAATAGACATATTTTTGGTAATAATATTTTCTATTCGCAAACAGGGTGCTTTCCATGCTTTTTAGTGTTTTGTTGCCTATAATATACAAAAAACACTCAAAAGATGCGTTTCTTTTAATGTCGTTTCGTTTTCCCATATAAAGGGGCTTTCCATGCATTTTGGTGTTTTGGTACCAAACAATGTGAAAAACACTTAAAATAGATGTTCTTGATAATGTTTTCTTTCCCTGTGTAAAGTGCTATTAACGCGTTTTTCCGTTTTGTTACCTTAAAAACTTAAAAAAACAGTCATAAAACACGTTTCTCGTAATGTTTTATCGTTTCCTAATATAAAGTGTTTTGCAAGAATTTAACCGTTTTTAACATAACAAGCTGAAAAAAAAACACCAAAAATACTTGTTTTTGGTCATGTAATTATGTATTTCTAAAAAGAGTGTTTTGCATGCGTTTCAGCGTTTTGTTATGTGAGTAAAAAAAAACTTAAATAAAATACAATAAAATAAAATAAAAGACATGTTTCTTGTAATATTGCTTTGTATCCGCATGTAGGATGCTTTCCATGCTTTTTATCATTTTGGGACCTAACGCGCTCAAAAACATTCAAAAACACGTTTCTTGTAACATCATTTTGTTTCCCGATATAAGGGGCTTTGCATGCATTTTGGCATTTTGGTATCTAACATTCTAACGATTAAAATACACCTTTTATGGTAATGATCTGTTTGCACATATAAAGTGCAATTCATGCGTTTCATTATTTTAGAACCTAAGATCAAAAACTCTCATAATACATGTTTCACGTAATATCTTTTCGTTTCCCCATATAGAGTTCCTTGCATGCAATTTGCTATTTTTTCTACGTAACAAGCTCAAAAACACACAAAATACTGGTTTTTGGTAATGTGTTTCTCCAGAAATGTTTTTTTTTCATGCGTTTTTGTACATAAGTAGCTCAAAAACACTAAAAAAGAGATTTTTTTTTAGTTATGTTTTGTTTTCTAATATGAGGTGCTTTCCATGCTTTTCCTGGTTTTTGTGGCTAGCACGCTTATAAAGGGTGAAAATAGACAATTTTAGATATATAGTTCCCTTTACCCATATAAGGTGGTTTGCGTCCATTACATTCTTGTACTGTATTCCATTACATTACATTTTTGTACGTAATAACGTGAAATACACTCAAAATACAGATTTTTGGTTATGTTTTCCAGTTTCTCCATATAGAGTGCTATTTGTGCGTATTAGCGTTTTGATACCTAACGAGCACAAAAACTTTCATAATACACGTTTCTCGTAATGTTCTTTGCTTTCTCCATATAGGGTATTTTCCATACATTTTGGCGTTATTGTACGTAACAAGCTCAAAAACACTCAAAATTCACGTTATTGGTAAAGTTATTGTGTTTCTCCGTAAAAGGTGTTTTCCCTGCGTTTTAGCGTTTTAGTAAGTACCTCAAAAAACACTTTAAAAAAACACATTTTTGCTTACGTTGTTTTGTTTCCTTATGTAGGCTGATTGCCATGTTTTTTTTTTTTTTTTAGCGTCTTGGTGCCTAACACGCTCAAAAACACTCAAAAGACACATTTCTGAAAATGTCGTTTCCTTTCCTCATCGAGGGTGCTATACATACATTTTGCTGGTTTGGTATCTAATAATGTGAAATATTCTCAAAAAATACATTTGTGGTAATTTTGTTCTGTTTCTCCATATAGAATCCTATTAACGCATTTTAACATTTTGGTACCTTAGAAACACTCATAATACATGTTTCTCGTAATGTCATTTCATTTTCCCATATAGGGGAATTTGCATGCAGTTGGGTGTTTTTCAATGTAAGAAGCTCAAAAACACTCAAAATTCTTGTTTTCGGTAATGTTATTCTGTTTAATCATGAATAATGCTTTACATACGTTTAGCGTTTATGTACGCAAGAAGTTCAAAAACAAATAAAAAAAAATGGCACGTTTTTCTTATAGTTTTGTATCCCCATAGAGGGTGATTTCCATGTTTTTTTATTTATTTATTTATTTTTTATTTTATTTTATTTATTTTTTTTTAGCATTTTGGTGCCTAACAAGCTACAAAACATTCAAAAGACACGTTTCTGGTAATGTCGTTTTGGTACCTAAAACCACAAAAAGTCATTATACACTTTTCTCTTAATATCTTTTTTGTTTTCTTATAAAATACTTTCAATGCATTTTTGCATTTTTCTCGTAACAAGCTCAAAACAAACAAAATACACGTTTATTGTAAAGTTATTGTTTTTTTTTTTCTAAAAAGGGTGTTTTGCTTGAGTTTTAGGGTTTTAGTATGTAAGAAGCTGAAAAAAAAAGACACGTTTTTGGTGTTTTTTTTTATATATAGGGTGTTTTCCATGGTTTTTAGCATTTTGCTGCCTAACACGATGAAAAAAAAAAAACTCAAAAAAGACATTTCTATAAATCTTGCTTCCATTCCCCATAAAGGGTGTTGTGCATGCATTTTGGCATTTAGTACTTAACAATGTGAGACAGTCAAATTTTTTTTTTTTTTGTAGTGTTCTTGTGTTTCTACATATAGAGTGCTTTTCATGCCTTTTACCGCTTTGGTACATAAGAAGCTGAGAAACTCTCATAATACACGTTTTTTTGTAATGCTTTTTTGTTTCCCCATATAAGGATCTTTGCCTGCATTTTCGGTGTTTTTCTAAACAATTTCAACACTCAAAATACTTTTTTTTTCTTTTTCATATAGGAGGGATACTGGCCAAGGGAAACAAAAAAACAATAAAAAAAAAATGTCCACTGAAATGCCAGTCTCATAAAAGGGTCAAGGCAGTAGTCAAAAATTGATGGATAAGTGTCTTGAAACCTCCCTCTTCAAGGAATTCAAGTCATAGGAAGGTGGAAATACAGAAACAGGCAGGGAGTTCCAGAGTTTACCAGAGAAAGGAATGAATGATTGAGAATACCGGTTAACTCTTGCATTAGAGAGGTGGACAGCAATAGGGATGAGAGAAAGAAGAATGTCTTGTGCAGAGAGG
This sequence comes from Scylla paramamosain, assembly GCF_035594125.1. NCBI lineage: Eukaryota > Metazoa > Arthropoda > Malacostraca > Decapoda > Portunidae > Scylla > Scylla paramamosain. Next base: position 20,961,610 of record NC_087151.1, read on the forward strand.
CCGCGGGAGGAGGGGAGGCATGCAGTTGGCAAGATCAGAAGAGCAGTTAGCATGAAAATAATGGTAGAAGATAGCTGGAGATGCAACAATGCGGCGGTGAGAGAGAGGCTGAAGACAGTCATTTAGAGGAGAGGAGTTGATGAGACGAAACGCTGTTGATTCCACCCTGTCTAGAAGAGCAGTATGAGTGGAACCCCCCCAAGACATGTGAAGCATACTCCATACATGGACGGATAAGAGTTAGCAGCTGGGGGGGGTGGTGAGAAAAACTGGCAGAGACGTCTCAGAACACTTACCTTCATAGAAGCTGTTTTAGCTAGAGATGAAATATGAAGTTTCCAGTTCAGATTATAAGTAAAGGACAGACCGAAGATGTTCAGTGTAGAAGAGGGGGACAGTTGAGTGTCATTGAAGATGAAGGGATAGTTGTCAGGAAGGTTGTGTCGAGTTGATAGATGAAGGAATTGAATTTTTTGAGGCATTGAACAATACCAAGTTTGCTCTGCCCCAATTAGAAATTTTAGAAAGATCAGAAATCAAGCATTCTGTGGCTTCCGTGCGTGAAATGTTTACCTCCTGAAGGGTTGGACGTCTATGAAAAGACGTGGAAAAGTGCTGAGTGGTATCATCAGCGTAGGAGTGGATAGGACAAGAAGTTTGGTTTAGAAGATCATTAATGAAAAATAAGAAGAGAGTGGGTGACAGGACAAAACCCTGAGGAACACCACTGTTAATAGATTTAGGAGAAGAACAGTGACCGTCTACCACAGCAGCAATAGAACGGTCAGAAAGGAAACTTAAGATGAAGTTATAGAGAGAAGGATAGAAGCCGTAGGAGGGTAGTTTGGAAATCAAAGCTTTGTGCCAGACTCTATTAAAAAGCTTTTGATATGTTCAAGGCAACAACAAAAGTTTCACCAAAATATCTAAGAAGAGATTCAGTAAGGAAAGCCAGAAGATCACCAGTAGAGCGGCCTTGACGAAACCCATACTGGTGATTAGATGGAAGTTTGTGAAGTGATAGATGTTTAAGAATCTTTCTGTTGAGGATAGATTCAAAATCTTTAGATAGGCAGGAAATTAAAGGAATAGGACGGTAGTTTGAGGGATTAGAACGGTCACCCTTTTTAGGAACAGGTTGAATGTAGGCAAACTTCCAACAAGAAGGAAAGGTAGATTTTGACAGACAGAGCTGAAAGAGTTTGACTAGGCAAAGTGCAAGCACGGAGGCACAGTTTCGGAGAACAATAAGAGGGATCCCATCAGGTCCATAAGGCTTCCGAAGGTTTAGGCCAGCAAGGGCATGGAAAACATCATTGCGAAGAATTTTAATAGGTAACATGAAGTAGTCAGAGGGTGGAGGAGAGGGAGGAACAAGCCCCGAATCATCCAAAGTAGAGTTTTTAGCAAAAGTTTGAGCGAAGAGTTCAGCTTTAGAAATAGATGTGATAGCAGTGGTGCCATCTAGTTGAAATAAAGGAGGGAAAGAAGAAGAAGCAAAGTTATTGGAGATATTTTTGGCTACATGCCAGAAGTTACGAGAGGAGTTAGATCTTGTGATGGAAGGTTTAAGTACCTTTTGTGGGCCACCTCTCTACCATGTATAGCACGAAAACAAGCTGTGTTAAACCAAGGTTTGGAAGGTTTAGGTCGAGAAAAAGAGTGAGGAATGTACGCCTCCATGCCAGACACTATCACCCCTGTTATGTGCTCAGCACACAAAGACGGGTCTCTGACACGGAAGCAGTAGTCATTCCAAGGAAAGTCAGAAAAATGCCTCCTCAGGTCCCCCCAACTAGCAGAGGCAAAACGCTAGAGGCACCTTCGCTTAGGGGGATCCTGAGGAGGGATTGGAGCGAGAGGACAAGATACAGATATGAGATTGTGATCGGAGGAGCCCAACGGAGAAGAAAGGGTGACAGCATAAGCAGAAGGATAAGAGGTCAGGAAAAGGTCAAGAATGTTGGGCGTATCTCCAAAACGGTCAGGAATACGAGTAGGGTGTTGCACCAATTGCTCTAAGTCATGGAGTATAGCAAAGTTGAAGGCTAGTTCACCAGGATGGTCAGTGAAGGGAGAGGAAAGCCAAAGCTGGTGGTGAACATTGAAGTCTCCAAGAATGGAGATCTCTGCAAAAGGGAAGAGAGTCAGAATGTGCTCCACTTTGGAAGTTAAATAGTCAAAGAATTTTTTATAGTTAGAGGAGTTAGGTGAGAGGTATACAGCACAGATAAATTTGAGAGTGACTCTGTAGTCGTAGCCAGATGGTGGAAAACTCGGAAGATTCAAGAGTGTGGGCACGAGAGTAGGTTAAGTCACTGCGCACATAAACACAGCATCCAGCTTTGGATCGAACATGAAGATAGAGAAAGTAGGAGGGAATAGAAAAGGGGCTACTGTCAGTTGCCTCAGACACCTGAGTTTCAGTGAGGAAAAGAAGATGAGGTTTAGAAGAGGAGAGGTGGTGTTCTACAGACTGAAAATTAGATCTTAGACCGCGAATGTTGCAGAAGTTAATGAAGAAAAAGTTGAGGGGGGTGTCAAGACACTTAGGGTCGTCGACAGAAAGGCAGTCCGCCCTGGGGACATTTATGGTTCCCTCCCCAGATGAGGACTCCGAGGCTGGTGTAGGAGTCGCCATGATGATTTTTAAATTTTTGAGTGAAGGATGTGTTTGTTATTAGGTGCTTGTAGTTTTGTGTGGAGGAAGAGAGTTGTCTTTAGAGGCCAGGCTGTGACTGCCCCCTTGTGTTGTGAGACACAAAGGGAAACGTTCAGTAAGGTCATTGCTGGGTTTAATGATAAGTTCACAGCACCCCCTGAACTGTGTTTTAGACCTCACTGGGAGTAATTATCATTTCGGCAGGTGCCTACTGCCTCCTCCTTGTTTTTGGTAATGTTTTTCTGTTTCTCCTTAAAGGGTGTTTTGCATGCGTTTCAGCTTTTTGCTATGTAAGTAGCTAAAAAAAAAAAAACACTAAAAAGAAAACTTTTTTGTAAAGTTGTTCTGTTTTCTCATATAAGGTGTTTCCATGCTTTTTAGGGTTATGGTGACTACCACGTACTCATAAATATTTAAAAGACATTTTTTTCTTTTTTTAAAGTCGTTTCCTTTCCCCATATAGTGTGCTTTTCGTATATGCTGGCGGTTTGGTACCTAATAATGTGAAATACACTCAAAACACATATTTTTCGTAATTTTGTTCTCTTTCTCCATATTGAGTGCTATTCATGCTGTTTCAAGTTTTAATACCAAGAAGATCAAAAACACTCATAACAAAATTTTCTCATAGTGTCCTTTTGTTTCCCTATGTAAGGTACTTTCCATGCATTTTTGCGTTTTTGTCCATAACAAGGTTAAAAACACTCAAATAACTTGTTTTTGTTAATGTTATTGTGTTTTTTCAATAAAATATTTTTTGCATTTTGGGCAAATGCAAAAAGTAAAAAATTTCTAAGTAAAAATGTAAAAAGATTTTGGATTTTTACTTAGAAAAATGCATTTTGCATTTTTCTATGAAAAAGTAAAAAAAAAACACTCGAAATACTTGTTTTTTGTAATGTTATTTTCATTCATAGAGATTTTTTTTTTACATGGGCTTTAACGTTTTGACTTTTAAGTAGATCATAAACTATGAAAAGAAACGTGTTTCGTAATGTTTTGTTTTCCAATATTAGGTTCTTCCCATGCTTTTTTTTTTTTTTTTTTAGTGTTATAGTGACTAGCACGTTCATAAATACGCAAAAGGCAGGTTTTATAAATCTCGTTTCTTTTTCTCATAAAGGGTGTTTTGCGTGCATTTTGGCGTTTTGGTACATAAAAATGTGAATTAAAGTCAAAATACGTGTTTTTGGTAATGTTATATTTCTCCATATAGAATGCTATTCATGCGTTTTCGAGTTATGCTACCTAAAAAGCTCAAAAAGACGACACGGTTTTTGTAAGGTCCTTTCCTTTCCCCATATAGTGTACTTCCATATATTTTGGCATTTATGTACGTAAGAAGCTCAAAACACTTAAAAATACCCGTTTTTGGTATTGCTGTTGAGACGTCTCTGACACGTTTCTGGATATGTCGTTTGTTTTCCTCATATATTGTGATTTGCATGCATTTTAGCGTTATGGCATCTAAAAATGTGAATTACACTTGGTATATTCATATTTTGTAATATTTGTGCGAGCACAGGAACACTAGATTTTGAGAGGGCAATAAATTACCGCACCGTCATAGGAGAAAACCATTTGCCAGGCGGGCAGGTGAGCGGAGCCTGTATCAATGCGCGCGGGCCGAGGTGAGCGGGTCACAACCTTGCCAGGCCTCACTCCCAGCCGGGTCACCCAGCGCCCAAGACGTGCCCTCCTCGACTCCTCCCGAACCAGCCTGCATAAAGGACAGCGTGGTGCAGCAGTAAGCCGAAGCCCTGACCGACGAAGCTGGCTTTCAACGAAGCAGACTGGAGGAGTGAGTACACCAGTGGAACTTGGGTGAGTTATTTGTGGTAAGGCCTGTTCACAAGACCGCATTTCCAGTCACCCCAGCGACCACGTGGTCGTCGCTCCTTGCGCGGCATAGTGACACAGTGCATAGTGCCGGCTAATTACCTCCGTGACCCAGTAACTTAACGTAAGGCTGTGCTTTCACAACGTAAAAGGACCGGGCATTGGCCTCACTTCCGAAGGAATAGGTATTTCTTTCTGTGTGCGGCCCACGCGCCACTGAGTGTAGCCATAGCTAGCCAGGCCTTTGTTGTAATTACTGTGTAAATATAAGTCAAATATTTATGACTGTGCTTTCTTTTGAGTGTCCTACCCTAGTCTACCTGGAGACTCAACCAGGAGTCGCATGTGATCGGCAGGTGGTATCGTGTAAAGGAACCCCGATCCATGACAATATTGTTCTTTTCACCAGAGTGCTATTCATGCGTTTTCGAGTTTTGGTACCTAAGAAACTCAAAAACTCTCAAAATAAATGTTTCTCATACTGTCTTTTCGTTTCCCCATATAGGGTACTTTCCCTGCAATTCTAAATTGTTCAACGTAACAACCTTAAAAAGCTAAAAATACTTGTTGTTTTGGTAATGTAATTCTCCTTAGCCATGCCTTTCAGCGTTTTGGTATGTAAGAAGTTAAAAAAAATTGTCCGAAGACACACTTAATGTTTTGTATTTGTGTTTTCCATGATTTTTAGCGTTTTTTGGTACCTAACACTAAAACAAAAAAAAAAAAAAAAAAACACAGAAAAGACACGTTTCTGGTAATGTCTCTTGGTTTCTCCATATAGGGGGCATTTAATGCTTTTAGCGTTTTGGTATCTATCAATGTGAAAAACTCTGAAAAAAACACGTTTTTGGAAATGTCCTTTTTCTCTAAAATAGAGTGCTAATCGTGCGTTTTAACATTTTGGTACCTAAGAAGCTTAAAACTCTCATAATAAAATTTTCTTGTAATGTCTTTTCGTTATTCCGTTTAGTGTATTTTACATGCATTTTGGCTTTTTTACGTAATAAGCTAAAAAAAAACTCAAAATACACTTTTTAGTAGAGTTATTGTGTTTCGCCCATAAAGGGTGTTTTGCATGAGTATTAGCTCAGTATGCACCTCAAAAACACTCAAAAGACACGTTTTCGGTAATGTTTTCCTTTCTCTTATAAGGTGTTTTCTATGCTTTTTAGCGTTTTAGTGCCTAGCACGCTCATAACCACTCAAAAGACACGTTTCTGGAAATCTTGTTTCCTTTCCCCATATAAGGTGCTATTTATGCATTTTCGCATTTTGATACCTATCAATGTTAAAAACACTTAAAAATGCACGTTTTTGGTAATATTGTTTTGTTTCTACATATGGAATGCTATTCATCCGTTTTTTCGCTTTGATACCTAAAATATAGAGTGCTTTTCATGCATTTTAGTGTTTAGATATCTAAGAAAAAAAATTATAATACATGTTTCTCGTAATGTCATTTCGTTTCATTATACACGATACTTTGGACGCATTTTGGCATTTTTCTACGTAACAAGCTCAAAAACTCAGATTACTAATATTTTTGTAATAGTTTGTTTTTCCTTATAAAGGGTGCTTTACAAACGTCTTAGCGTTTTGGTTAAAAAACTACTGACTTTTTTGGTAATGTTGGTTTGTTTTCCCATATAGTTTGCTTTCCATACTTTTTAGCGTTATGGTTCGTAGCACGCTCATAAATACTCAAAAGACATGTTTTTTTTTCCAAATCTCGGTGCTTTTCCCCATATAGTGCATTTTGCGTGCATTTTGGCGTTTTCGTACCTGAAAATAAGAAACACGCTCAAAATAGACGTGTTTGGTAATGTTCTCTTTCTCCTTATAGAGTGCTATTCATGCATTTTAGCGTTTTTGGTGCCTAAGAAGCTCAAAACACTCAAAATACACGGTTCTCGTAATGTCCTTTCCTTTATATTTTGGTGTTTGTGTACGTAAGTAGTTAAAAACACACAAAATACTTGTTTTTAGTTAGGTTGTTTTCTGATTCCATATATGGTGCTTTCCATGCTGTTTAATGTTTTGGTGCCTAATATCCAGGAAAACACTCAACAGATACGTTTCTTGTAATATCTTTTCTTTTCCCCATATAAGGGGATGCATTTCTACATACATTTCTGCATACATTTCTGCGTTTTGGTTCCTAACAATGTAAAAAACAATAAAAATACGCGTTTTTCGTAATGTTTTTTTTCCTTTTCTCCATATAGAGTGCTATTAACAGTTTTCGCGTTTTCTTACCTATAATAATAATAATAATAATAATAATAATAATAATAATAATAATAATAATAATAATAATAATAATGCATAATTCTGATAATGTCTTTTCATTGCCCTATATGCAGTAGTTTACATGCTTTTTGGTATTTCTCTACGTAACAAGCTGAAAAACACTCAAAATACACGATTTTGGTAAATTTATTCTATTATTGCACATAAGAGGTGTTTTCATGCGTTTTCTACGAAAGTAGCTAAAAAAAATGAAAAGAATCGTTTTACGATTACGATTTACGTTTTACGATTAAACGATAGTTTACCATGTTTTTATCATTTTGGTTCCTAGCACGCTCATAAACAGTCAAAAGACACGTTTGTGGAAATTTATTTTCCTTTTCTTATATAAAGTGCTTTACATGCATTTTGGCGTTTTGATACCTAACAATGTGAAATGCCCTCAAAATACTCTTTTTTGTAGCGTTGTTCTTTTTTCTCCGTATAAAGTCCTACTCATGCGTTTTAGCATTTTGTTACCTAAAAAGCCTAAAAATTCATAATACACGTTTCTCGTAATGTCTTTTCGTTTCCCCATGTAGAGTATTTTGCATGCATTATGTCTTTTTCTACGTAACAAGCTAAAAAAACACACAAGGTATTAATTTTTAGTAATGTTATTCTGTTTCGCCATAAAAGGTTGTTTTCCATCCGTTTTAGCGTTCTGGTACGTAAGTACCTCAAAAGACTGAAAAAAGTCGTATTTATAATGTTGTTTTCTTTTCCCATAGAGGTTCCTTTCCATGCTTTTTAACGATATGGTGCCTAGCACACTTGTCAAAGATATATTTTTTTGAAATCTCGTTTCCTTTCTCCAGTTAATGTGCTTTGTATGCATTTTGGTTGTTTGATACCTAAAGATGTGATATACATTTAAAATACACGTTTTTGTTAATGTTCTGTTTCTCCATATAGAGTGTCATGTGCTCTCCAGTTTTGGTATCTTAAAAAAACACTAATAATAAACGGTTCTAATAATGTCCTTTCGTTTCCCCATATAGGATACTTTCTACACATTTTTCGCGTTTTTTGTACGTAACATGAGGAAAAACACTCAAAAAACTTTTTTTTTTGGTAACGTTATTGTGTTTTCCCATAAGGGATGTTTTCTCTGCGTTTTATCGTTTTGGTACATAAATAGTTCAAAACACTCAAAAGACATGATTTTAGTAATCTTGTTTTCTTTTTCCATACCATTTTCCATTTTTTGGTACCTAAGAAGCTCAAAACTCTCATATCTGAAACGTCTCTTATCTGAATGTCTTTTGTTTCTCCATAAAGGGTTATTTGAGTTTTAGCGTTTTGATACTTTAATAGTTCAAAAACACACACACAAAAAAATAGGTTTTTGTCAATGGTGTATCGTTTCTCCATATAGAGTGCTATTAACGCCTTTTCGCCTTTTTGTACCTAAGAAGTATAAAAAAGAAATGCGCATAATTCGCTTCACTTAATGTCTTTTACTTTCCCATACAGGTTATTTTCTATTGATTTTGGCCTTGTACTTGGGGAAACAGAACAACATTTTTCAAAAATGAGTGCTTTAAGTATTTTCAGTTTGTTAGGTACAAAAAAAAAAAAAAAAAAAATTCCAAAAGCATGAGTTTTAATTGTTTTTCAGCTTGTTAGGTACGAAATTGCCAAATACATGCAAATTAGCATATATAATGAAACGATATAATCACAAACGTGTATATGTTTTATTTTTTTATTTATTTTTTTTAATGTTCTAAGGTATCAAAAAAGTTATGTTCCGGAGGAACATAACTTTATCAAAAACGTGTGTAGTTTGTGTTTTTAAGTTCATTAGGTGCAAAAACGCCTAAACATATGCAATGTAGCACATATGAGGAAACTAAACGATATTACCACAAACGTATCTTATGAGTGTTTTTATGATTCTTCGGTGCTGAAACGCTAAAACTTATGAATATTCCTCTATATTGGGGGAACAAAAAAAAACATCATTACAAAAATGTGTATTATGAGTGTGATTCACCATGTTACGTACCAAAACGCCAAAATGCATAGAAAGAATTCTTTCTGGAGAAAAAAAAAAATCAGCATATAATATTAAAAAAATACGTGTGTTTTAAGTGTTTTTGTTAGATATCAAAATGCCAAAACCTATGCAAAGATTCCAGTATAGGGAAACGAAACGAAATAATCACAAACAAAAGCTATCAGGACGCTAAAACACAAAAATAGTACTCTATATTCAGAAACAAAACAACATTAAGAAAAGCGTTATGAATTATGAATTTTATTCACTATGATATGTGCGAAAACTTCAAAATGCTTACCTGCATGCATATATAACTATATACCTATATTGAGAAACACATCTATATTACCAAAAACCTGCATTATGACTGTTTTTTTTTATTTAGTTAGATATCTTAAGATATCTTAAGATATCTTATTAGAAAACAAAACAACTGCCAAAAACATGTTTTTTTTTCAGGTTTTGCGTATCAAAACGCTAAAATTCATGAAAAAAAACATCCCTTAAGGAGAAACAGAACAATCTCACAAATAAAGTGTTTTTTGAGAGTTTTTTTTTTTTTGAGCTTCTTACGTACCAAAACTCTAAAATGCATGCAAAACTCTCTGCCCGGAGGAACATAACAACATTAGCAATAATGTGTGTTTTAGGTGTTTTTTTTTTTTTTTCAGTTCATTATATACCAAAACGCCTAGAAATTTACAAATGGGACATTATGGGGAAACTAAGCGATATTTCCACACACGTGTCTTATGAGAGTTTTTTACGGTGTTTAGGTGATAAGACGCTAACACAAAAAAATATTAATCTATATTGAGAAATAAAACGTTATTACTAAAAGTGTGTGTTATGAGGCTCATTCTCCATATTAAGTACAAAAACGCCAAAAATGTATACAAAGAACTTTTCTGGAGAAACAGAACATTTCCAAAAAAGTAAGTTTCTTTTTATGCATTTCATCGTTTTTGTACCTAACGTAAAATAATAAGACTCGTAATACACGTTTTTTTTTTTTTTTTCATAAAGTTGTTTTGTTTGTCAGTAGAGAGTATTATTCACGTGTTTTAGAGTTCTGATATCTAACAAAATCGAAAACAGTCATAATACAAGTTGTGATTATATCTTTTGGTATCCCTATATTGACTACTTTGCATGTTTTTTGGCCTTTTAGTACTTATAACCTTGAAAAAAATAAATAAATAAAACAAACGTTTTTTGTTTCTCCAAAAATTTAAGATTTTGTACCTAATATGGTGTATCACTTTCATAATACACATTTTTATTAATGATATTCTGTTACTCAACTTTGAGTATTATTCATATGTTGTAGTGTTTTAACACCTAAGAACCTCAAAAACACTCATAAGACACGTCTTTGACAATATCATTTAGTTTCCCAATATTGGCTAATTTGCATGTGTTTTGGCGTACCTAATAAACTCAAAAGCACACCTTTTTGGTAATGTTTTTCTGTTCCTCGAGAATGGGTGTTTTGGATGCATATTAGAGTTTTGGTACCTAAAAAGCTCATAAACACTGGAAAGACACAATTTTGATAAAATTGTTTAATTGTCCATTTTAGGGTGTTTTCCATGCTTTTTAGCGTTTAGGTGCCTAATATGTTTAGAAACAGGCAAATAACACGTTTCTGGTAATATTGTTACGTTATCCCATATAGGATGCTTTGCATGCATTTGGGGCTTTAATAACTAACTCGCTCAAAACACTCAAAATATACTTTTTGATAAAGTTGTTCTGTTTCTCCAAAAAGGGTGTTTAGCATGCGTTTTAGAGTTTTGGTTTGTAATAATCCGAAAATACTTAAAAGAAACATTTTTGGTAAAGTTGTTTTCTTTTCAAATATATTGTACTTTTCACGCACTTTGGCGTTTTGGTGTCTAACAATAAAAAAAAAATAACATTGATCATATAGTTTTTCTGTAATGTAGTTCTGTTTTTTTTTTTTTTTTGCATGCATTTTGACGTTTTGGTACCTAACATGGTGAAAAATACTGTTCTGTTTCTTAATATAGAGTACTATTCACGTGTCTTAGCTTTCTGATACATTAGAACATAAAAAACACACGTAACACATGTTTGTGATTATATAATTCATTTTTCCCATATTGATATTTTGCAAGTGTTTTGGTGTGTTGGTACTTAACAAACTGAAAAACACTTAAAACACACATTTTTGAAAATACTTTTTTTTTCAGAAATGTTTTTGTTATGCATTTTGGCGATTTAGGACCTAACATGATGAATAACATTCAAAATACAAGTTTTTAGTAATGATGTTCTCTTCCTCAGTTTAGATTAATATTCATATGCTTTAGCGTTTCAACATCTAAGAGCCTTAAAAAACACTCATATGACACGTTTGAGATAATTTGCATGTGTTTTGGTACCTAATAAACTAAAAAAAAACCACCCAAAACACATGTTTTTAGTAATGCTGTTCTGTTCCTCCAGACAAGGTGTTTTGTATGTATTTTTAAAGATTTCTTATGTAAGAAGCTAAAAAAAGCTCAAAAGACACAATTTGTTAAAGTTGTTTAGTTTTCTAAATAGAGTTTTTTCCATACTTTTTAGCATTTTGGTTCCTAATTTGCTAAACAAATAAAATAAAATAAACAAGCAAATGACACGTTTCTCGTAATGTCGTTTCATTACCCTTAAACGATGCTTTGCAACCACTTTGGAGATTTGATACCTACCAAGCTCAAAAACTCTCAAAATACACTATTTTAATGAGGTTAATCTCTATAAAGGGTGTTTTGCATGAGTTTTATCGTTTTGGTATATAAGTAGCTGAAAACACTCAAAAACCACGTTTTTGATAATGTATTATTTTCCAATATAGTGTGCTTTGCATGAATTTTGAAGGTTTGGTACCTAACAAGTTCAAGACATTCATAATACAGGTTTTTGGTAATGTAGTTTTGTTTCATACTAATCTAATTTTCAATCTGTAAAACACCAGCTTTTCTCTCTTAAACCTCATCTTCTTTTCCTCACTGAACTCAGGTGTCTGAGGCAACTGACAGTAGCCCCTTTTCTGTTCCCTCCTACTTTCCCTATCCTCATTTTCAATCCAAAGCTGGATGTTGCGTATATGTGCGCAACGGCTCTCGTACCCACGCTCTTGAATCTTCCGAGTTTTCCACTATCTGGCTACGACTACAGAGTCACTCTCAAACTAAATTTATCTGTGCTGTATACCTCTCACCTAACTCCTCTGACAATAAGAAATTCTTTGACTAAACTTCCAAAGTGAGCACATTCTGACTCTCTTCCCTTTTACAGCGATCTCCATTCTTGGAGATCTCAATGTTCACCACCAGCTTGGGCTTTCCTCCCCCTTCACTGACCATCCTGGTGATTTAGCGTTCAACTTTGCTATCCTCCACGACCTAGAGCAATTGGTGCAACACCCTACTCGTATTCCTGACCATCTTGGAGATACGCCTAACATTCTTGACCTTTTCCTGACCTCTAATCCTGATTATGCTGTCACCCTTTCTTCTCCATTGGACTCCTCCGATCACAATCTCATATCTGTATCTTGTCCTCTCGCTCCAATCCCTTCTCAGGATCCACCTAAGCGAAGATGCCTCTGTCATTTTGCCTCTGATAGTTGTGGGGACCTGACTATTTAGCTGATTTTCTTTGGAATGACTACTGCTTCCGTGTCAGAAACTCGTCTTTGTGTGCCGAGCTCATAACAGAGATGATAGTGTCTGGCATAGAGGCGTACATTCTTCCCTCTTTTTCTTGACCTAAACCTTGCAAACCTTGGTTTAATACAGCTTGTTCTCGTATTATATATATGCTATATATGATAGAGAGGTGGCCCACCAAAGGCACTTAAGCCTTCCATCACCAGAATCTCATGCACTTTATATTTCTTCCCGGAAAAATGCAAAGTCTGTTCTCCAACTAGTCAAAAAACTCCTTCATTAACAGAAAGTGTCAAAAATTTTTTTTTAAGATCTAACTCCCCTTGTGACTTCTGGCATCTAGCCAAAAATATCTCCAATAACTTTGCTTCTTCTTCTTTCCCTCCTTTATTTCAACCAGATGGCACCACTGCTATCACATCTATCTCTAAAGCTGAACTCTTCGCTTAAACCTTTGCTAAAAACTCTACCTTGGACGATTCAAGGCTTGTTCCTCCCTCTCCTCTACCCTCTGACTACTTCATGCTACCTATTAAAATTCTTCGCAATGATGCTTTCCATGCTGGCCTAAATGCTCTGAAGGCTTATGGACCTGATGGGGTCCCTCCTATTGTTCTCCGAAACTGTGCCTCCGTGCTTGCACCTTGCTTATTCAAACTCTTTCAGCTCGGTCTATCAACATTTACCTTTCCTTCTTGCTGGAAGTTTGCCTACATTCAACCTGTTCCTAAAAAGGGTGACCGTTCTAATCCCTCAGACTACCGTCGTGCCTATCTAAAGATTTTGAATCCATCCTCAACAGGAAGAAACTTTTGCTGTTGCCTTGGATATATCAAAAGCTTTTGATAGAGTCTGGCACAAAGCTGTTCTTCTAAATCTATTAACAGTGGTGTTCTTCAGGATACTTTCCTGTCACCCACTCTCTTCTTATTATTCATCAATGACCTTCTAGACCAAACTATTCACTTCTACGCTGATGATAACACCCTGCACTTTTCCACGTCTTTTCATAGACTTCAGAAGTAAACATTTCATGCAGGGAAGCCACAGAACGCCTGACTTCTGATCTTTCTAAAATTTCTGATTGGGGCAGAGCAAAATTGGTATTGCTCCGTGCCTCAAAAACCCAGTTCCTCCATTTATGAACTTGACACAACCTTCCAGACAACTATCCCCTCTTCCTCAATGACACTCAACTGTTCCCCTTTTCTACACTGAGCATCCTCGGTCTGCCCTTTACTTATAATCTGAAGTGGAAACTTCATACCTCATCTCAAGCTAAAACAGCTTCTATAAAGTTAGGCGTTCTGAGACGTCTTCGCCAGTTTTTCTAACATCCCCACCCTGCTGTTAACTCTGTACAAGGGCCTTATCCGTCCATGTATGAAGTATGCTTCACATGTCTGGGAGGGTTCCACTCATACTGCTCTTTTAGACAGGGTAGAATCAAAAGCTTTTCGTCTCATCACCTCCTCTTCTCTAGCTGATTGTCTTCAGCCTCTCTCTCATCGCTGCAATGCTGCATCTCTAACTATCTTCTACCGGTATTTTCATGGTAACTGCTCTTCTGATCTTGCTAACTGCGTGCCTCCCCTCCTCCCGCGGCCTCACTGCACAAGACTTTCTTCTTTCTCCCACCCCAATTCTGTCCATCTCTCTAATGCAAGAGTTAACCAGCATTCTCAGGCATTCATCTCTTTCTCTGGTAAATTCTGGAACTCCCTGCCTGCTTCTGCATTTCGATCTTCCTATGACGAATTCCTTCAAGGGTGAGGTTGAAGACACTTATCCTCCAGTTTTTAACTACTGCTCAGGACCTTTTTCTGGGACTGGCATCTCAGTGGGCTTTTATTATTTTTATTATTTTTTTTTTATTGGATTTTTGTTGCCCTCGGCCAGTGTCTCTCCTACATGAAAAAAAATAAATAAATAAAATTGAAGATAAAAAAACAGGTTTCTTTGTATGCATTTTGGCGTTTTGGTACTTAACATTGTGAAATTCTCATAATACCCGTTTTTTTGTAATGGTGTTCTGTTTCTCAATTTAGAGTACTATTCACGTGTTTTAGCGCTTTCATACCTAGGAAAACTTCAAAAACACTCATAATACACTTTTGTGATTATATCGTTTCGTTTTTTGTATTGGCTAATTTCCACGTGTTTTGTCGTTTTGGTACCAAACAAGCTGAAAAAAAAAAAACACTTAAAACACAAATTTTTGGAAATATTCTCTTATTCCAGAATGTGTTCTTTGTATGTATTTTGCATTTTGGTGACTAATATGGTGAATCATACTCATAATACACGTTTTTTGTTAATGATATTCTGTTACCTAACATAGATTAATATTCATATGTTTTAGCGTGTCTGCACCTAAGAATCTTAAAAAGACTCATAAGACACGTTTGTGGTTTAGTTTTGTTATATTTTCTAATTTGTATGTGTTTTGCCGTTTTAGTACCTAAGAAACTGAAAAACATCGAAGACACGTTTTGGGTAATGTTCCATGTATTTTAGAGTTTTGGTACATAAAAAGCTTAAAAAAAGTAAGACACAATTTTGATAACATTGTTTTAGTTTTCCAATACAGGGTTTTTTTCCTTTGTTTTTAGCTTTTTTATGCCTAATATGCTTAAAAACAACGCAAATGACACGTTTCTGATAATGTCATTTCATATTGGGTGCTTTCCATGCATTTCGTCATTTTGGTAATTAATAGGCGCAAATAAACTAAAAATACACTTTTTTGGTGAAGTTGTTCAGTTTCTCCTAAAAGGACGTTTAGCATGCATTTTAGCGTTTTTGGTACGTAGGAAGATGAAAACACTCAAAAATAACTTTTTGGTAATGTTTTCTTTTTCAATATAGTGTGCTTTGAATGCACTTTGCCGTTTTGGCACCTAACAAATAAAAAAAAAATCATTCATAATACAGGTATTTTAGTAATGTAGTTCTGTTTCTTCATAGAGTTTTTTTTTTTATGCATTTTAGCTTTTTCGTACATAAGATAGTAATTATTGTTGTTTTGTTCCTCAATATAGAGCTATTCTTGTGCTTTAGCGTTCTGATACCTAAGAACATCAAAAAGAATCATAACAAATGTTTCTGATTATACAATTTCTTTCTTTTCTTTATATTGGCTAGTTTGCGATTTTGTACCTAATAAACTGAAAAACATGTAAAATATACATTTTTTGGAAATGATGTTATTTTTCTCAATATGGAAATATTCATAAGTTTTAGCATTTCAGAACCTAAGAACCTTAAAAACACTCATAAGACACATTTGTGTTAATATTGTTTTATTTTCCCATATCAGCTAATTTGCATTTGATTTGCGGTTTTGGTACCTAATAAACTCGAAAACACCCTAAACACAAGTTTTTTGGTAATATTGTTCTGTTCCTCCAGAAATGGTGTTTTACATGTATTTTAGAGTTTTGGTACGTAAGAGGCTCAAAAACATTTAAAATACATGATTTGTTAGTAATGTTTAGTTTTCCCAAATGAGATGTTTTCCATGCTTTTAGCTTTTTGGTGCCTTGTATGCTCAAAACAAGAAAATGACAGGTTTCTGGTAATGTTGTTTCATTACCCGATATAGGATGCTTTCCATGCATTTTGTAGGTTTGGTATCTAACAAGACGAAAAAAACACTTAAAATACACTCTTTTGATAAAGTTGTTCTGTTTTATCCATTTTATTTATTTATTTATTTTATTTATTTATTTATTTTTATTTATTTATTTTTTTTTTTTTTGCGTGCGTTTTAGTGTTTTGGTACGTAACTAGTTTGAAAACACTAAGAAGACACTTTTTTGGTGATGTTTTCTTTTCTAATTTCGTGTGCTTTGTATGCACTTTGGCGTTTTGTTACCTAACATTCATAATACAGGTTATTGGTATTGTAGTTCTGTTTCTTCATATAGATTCTTTTTTATGCATTTTGTCGTTTTGGTGCCTAACACGGTAAATAAGACTCATAATGCACATTTTTGTTAATTACATTCTGTTACTAAACATAAAGTAATATTAACATGTTTTAGCGTTTCAGCACCAGTGAACCTTAAAAACACTTGTCAAATACGTTTGTAATACTATCATTGTATCCATATATTAGCATATTTCCATGTGTTTTGGCGTTTTGATAAACTCAAACAGAGTCAAAACATCCGTTTTTTGTAATGTTCTTTTTCACCAGGAAGTGTATTTTTGCTTCCATTTTAGAGTTTTGGTATGTTACAAGCTTAATAACCGTCAAAATACACGATTTTGGTAATATTCTTTAATTTTCTTATATCGGGTGTTTTCCATGCTTTTTAGTGTTTTCGTGGCTGATATGCTCAAAAACACGCAAATGACACGTTTCTGGACCTGTCATCTCATTATTGTATATAGAGTGTTTTGCTTGCATTTTGGGGTTTTGTTACCTAACAAGCTCAAAAATCACTAAAAATACATTTAAAATGAAGTTGTTCGATTTCTCCATAAATGAGTCTTATGTTTTGAATGCGTTTTAGCATTTCGGCACATAAACAGTTGAAAACCATCAAAACCCACGTTTTTCGGTAATGTTATTTAGTTTTTAAATATAGTGTGCTTTGCATGCATTTTGACGTTTTAGTACCTAGCAAATTCAAAAACATTTATAATACATATTTTTGGTAAAGTAGTTCAGGTTCTTCATATAGATTTATTTTTTTATGCATTTTGGCATTTTGGTATTTAACATGGTGAATCACACTCATAATACACATTTTTGATAAAGATATTGTTTCTAAAATACAGAGTAATATTCATGTGTTTTAGTGTTTCAGCAACTAAGAACCTTAAAAACACACATCGGAGACATTTGTGGTAATAACGTTTAGTTTCCTTATACTGTCTACTTTGCATTTATTTTGACGTGTTGTTACCTAATAAAATAAAATAAAAATAAATCAAAACACATGTTTTAGGTAATGTCGTTTTGTTTCTTCAGAAAGGGTGTTTGGGTACGTAAAAAGCTCAAAAACACTCAAAAATACATTTTTTTTATAAAGTGTTTCCGTTTCTCCATAAAGGGTGTTGTGCTTGCGTTTTAGCGTTTTGATACCTCAAAACCTCGTTTTTGGTAAAGTTGTTTTCATTTCCAATATAGTGTGCTTTGCATGCACTTTGATAATGTAGTTTTGTTCTTTCACATAGGTCTCTTTATATGCATTTTAGCGTTTTGGTACTTAAAATGGTGAATAAGACTCATAGTAAACGTTTTTGGTAATGTTGGTCTGTTTCTCAGTATAATGTACTATTAACTTGTTTTAGCTTTCTGATACCTTAGGACATCAAAAACACTCATATTACAAGTTTGTGATGAATGTCTTTTCGTTTCTTTATATAGGCTACTTTGTACGTTTTTTTTTTTTTTTCGTTTTGGTAGCTAAGAAACTTAAAAACACGTTTTTATGTAGGGACACAGGCCAAGGGCAAGAAAAATTCCCCACCAACAAAAAAAGTAAATACAAAATAAATAAAAAATAAATAAATAAATAACCCACTGAGACAATGGTCCCTGAACAGGTTCCGAAGCGGCAGTCAAAAATGCATAAGTGTCTTAAATGATAAGTGTCTTGAAGGAATTCAATTTATAGGAAGGTGGAAACACATAATCAGGCATGGAGTTCCAAACTTTACCAGGGAAAGGAATTAATGATTGAGAATACTGGTTAACTCTTGCATTAGAGAGGTGGACAGAATAGGAGTGAGAGAAAGAAGAAAGTCTTGTGCAGAGAGGCCGCAGGGAGGGGAGGCATGTAGTTAGCAAGATCAGAAGAGCAGTTAGCATGAAAATAGCGGTAGAGGGTAGCTAAAGATTTAACATTGCGTCGGTGAGAAAGAAGCTGATGCCAGTCACTTAGATGAGAGTTGATGATACGAAAATCTTTTGATTCCACTCTCTAAAATAGCCGTATGAGTGGAATCCCCCAAACATGTGAAGCATATTCCATGCATGGACGGATAAGGACCTTGTATAGGCTTAGCAGCTGGGGAGATGAGAAAAATTGTCCTAGAAGTCTCAGAACATCTAACTTCAAAGAAGCGTTTTTAGCTAGAGATGAGTTTTGAAGTTTCTAGTTTAGGTTTAAAAAAAAAAAAAAAAAAACAGATGTTCAGTGTAGAAGAGATGAACAATTGATTGTCTTTATACAAGAGAGGATAGTTGTCTGGAAGGTTGTGTTGAGTTGATTGGTGGAGGAATTGAGTTTTTAAGGCATTATACAATTAATGCAAACAATTAATCAGTAATTTTAGAGAGATCGAAAGTTAGGCATCCTTGCGTGAACTGTTTACTTCCGGAAGGGTTGAACGTCTATAGAAAGAGGTGGAAAAATGCAGGGTGGTATCATCAGCGTTGGATTGGATAGGATAATATGTTTGGTTTAGAAGATCGTTAATGAGTAATGGGATGACAGTGGGTGACAGGACAGTACACTTAGGAACACCTCTGTTAATAGATTTAGAAGAACAGTGACCGTCTACCACAGGAGCAATAGAACGGTCAGAAAGGAAACTTGTGATGAAGATACAGAGAGATTAATAGAAGCTGTAGGTGGGTAGTTTGGATATCAAACTTTTAGGCCAGACTCTATTAAAAAAGAAAATAATATGTATAAGGCAACAGCAAAAGTTTTACCAAAATCTCTCAAAGAGGATGACCGAGATTCAATAAGGAAAGCTAGATCACCAGTAGAGCGGCCTTGAAGGAACCCAAAATGGCGATTAGATAGAAGTTTGTCAAGTGATATATGTTTAATAATCTTCCTGTTGAAGGTAGATGCAAAAACTTTAGATAGGTAGGAAATTAAAGCAATAGGACGGTAGTTTGAGGGATTAGAATGCCCATCATTTTTAGGAAAAGGCTGAATATAGGTAAACTTCCAACAAGAAGGAAAGGTAAGATATTGAGAGGCAGAGTTGAAAGAGTTTCACTAGGCAAGGTGCCAGCACAGAGACACGGTTTCGTAGAAGAAGAGGGACCCCATCATGTTCATAAGCCTTCCGAGGTTTTAGGCCAACGAAGGCATGGAAAACTTCATTACGAAGAATTTTAATAGGTTGAAAGAAGTAGTCAGAGGGTGAAGGAGAGGCAGGATAGCAAAGGTTTGAGCAAAGAGTTCAGTTTTAGAAATAAATGTGATAGCAATGGTGCCATCTCTTTGAAATAAAGGAGATAAAAAAAAGAAGCAAAGTTATTGGAGATGTTTTTGAATAGATGCCAGAAGTCACGAGGGGAGTTAGATCTTGAAAGATTTTGACACTCTTTTAATGAAGGAAGTTTTGACTACTTAGAGAACAGACTTGGCATGGTTCCGGGCAGACATATAAAGTTCATGAGATTATGGTGTTGGAAGGCTTAAGTACTTTTTTGTGGGCCACCTCTCAATTATATACAGCATGAGAACAGGCTGTGTTAAACAAAGGTTTGGAGGGTTTAGGTCGAGAAAAAGAGTGTGGAATGTATGCCTGCCTCTTTGCCAGACACTATCTCTTCTGTTATGCACTCGGCACACAGATACGGGTCTCTGACACGGATGCAGTAGTCCTTCCAAGAAAAATCAGCAAAATACCTCCTCAGGTCCTTCCAACTAACAGAGGCAAAACGCCAGAGGCACCTCCGCTTAGGGTGATCCAAAAGAAGGATTGGAGTGACAGGACAAGATACAGATATGAAATTGTGATCGGAGGAGCCCAATTGAGAAGAGATGATAACAGCATAAGCAGAAGGATTAGAGGTAATGAAAATGTCAAGAATACCTGGCGTATCTCGAGGACGGCGAGGAATACAGGTAGGATGTTGCACCAATTACACTATGTCATGGAGCATAACTGAAGGCTACTTCACCAGGATGGTCAGTGAAGTGAGAGGAAAGCCAAAGCTGGATTTAACACTGAAGTCTCAAATAATGGTGATCTCTGTAAAAGGGAAGAAATAATGTGCTCCACTTTGAAAATAAAGCAGGCAAAGAATTTTCTTATTGTCAGAGGAGATAGGTGAGAGGAATACAGCACAGATAAATTTAGTTTGAGAGTGACTCTGTAGTCGTAGCCAGACAGTATAAAACTCTGAAGATTCGATAGCGTGGGCGTGAGAGCAGGTTAAGTCACTGCGCACATAAAAAGAACATCAAGATTTGGATTAAAACACAGGTTTTTGGAAATGTTGTTCTGTTTCTCTAGAAAGGGTTGTTTGTATCCATTTTTATCATTCTGGTACCATAAATGGTGAATCACACTCATAATAAACGTTTTTGATGACTATGTTCTATTTCTTAATATTGTGTAATATCTATTAATTTGTTTCAACGTTTTAGCATCTAAGAACCTTAAAATCACTCATAAGACAGGTTTGTGGTAATATCTTTTCGTTTCCCATCATTGCATTTGTATAGCAATTTTAGTATAGAATGAACTCAGAAATACTCAAAACACACGTTTTTGATAATGTTGTTATGCTCCTCCAGAAAGAATAATTTGAATGCATTTCAGAGTTTTGGTACGTAACAAGCTTAAAAACACTGAAAAGACATAATTTTAATAATATCATTTTGTTTTTCAATATATTTTTGTTTATATCTTTATTTATTTATTTATTCATTTTTTGTGTGTGTGTGCTTTGGTGTCTGATATCCTGACAAAAAAAAAAAAAAAACGCAAATCACCCGTTTTTGGTAATGTCGTTTCATTATCCTATATAAGGTGCTTTGCATGCATTTAGACGTTTTGCTACCTAACAAACTAAAAAAAAAAACTTTCTTCTTTAAGGGTGTTTTGCATTCATTTTAGCGTTTAGGTACGTTAGTAGCTGGAAAACTCTGAAAAAGAAACATTTTCGGTATTGCTGTTTTCTTTTCCAGTATAGTGTGCTCTAAATGCAGTTTGGTCTTTTGCTATCCAACAGGTTCAAAAAAAAAATTTTGTTAATGTTGTTCTGTTTCTTCATATAGGTTTCTCTGTATTCATCTAGGCGTTTTGGTTAATAACATGCTCAAAAACACTCAAAATCAACTTTTTAATGAAATTGTTGTTTCTCCATAAATTGTGTTTTGCATGCTTTTTACCGTTTTGGAACGTAAGAAGATAAAAACACTCAAAAGCCACTCTTTTTTTTTTCTTCCTTATATAATGTGCTTTCTATGCACTTTGCCATTTTGGTACCTCAAAAGTAGGGGAAAAAAAAATATATATATATATATATATATATATATATATATATATATATATATATATATATATATATATATATATATATATATATATATATATATATATATATATATATATATATATATATATATATATATATATATATATATATATATATATATATATATATATATATATATATATATATATATATATATATATATATATATATATATATATATATATATATATATATATATATATATATATATATAATACAGGTGTTTGATATTGTGGGTGTGGTTTTTCATATGGATTTACTTAGTAAGCATTTTGGCGTTTTGGTACCTAACATGGTGAAACAGACTCATGACAGTCGTTTTAGGTAGTGATGTTCTGTTTCTCAGCATAGAGAAATATTAATTTGTTTTAGCGTTTCACCACCTATGAACATTAAAAACATTCATAAGAGACGTTTGCGGTAATATTATTTAGTTTTCCCTAGTTGACTTGCATGTGTTTAACCAATATGGTTCCTAATAGACTGAAAAACTGTCAAAACACATGTTTTTGGTACCTAATAAGTTCATTTTTTTTTTTTTTTTTTTTTTGGTGGGGTAGGTAATGCTTTCTTTATATAGGTTTCTTTAAATGCATTTTAATATTCTGGTAAGTAACAAGCTCAAAATACTCTTTTTTGATAAAGTTCTTCTCTTTCTCCATTAAGAATACTTTCCATCTGTTTTAGCGTATTGAAAAACACTCACAAGAAATGTTTTTGGGTAATGTTTTCTTTTCCAGTATGGTGTGCTTTGCATGGACTTTGGCATTTTGATACCTAAGAATTTCAAAAACATTTATAATACAGATTTTGGTAATATAGTTGTGTTTTTTCATATAAGAATCTTTATATGCCTTTTGGCGTTTTGATATTTAAAATGGTGAATAAGTCTCATAATACACGTTTTTGGTAATCTTGTGCTTTTCCTCAACGTGTTTACCTGATACCTAAGAAAAACAAAAACACTCATAACGCCCGTTTATGATTATATCGTTTTGTTTTATTATGTTGGTTACTTTACATGAGTTTTTGCGTTCTTGGACCTAACAAACTATAAAACACTTAAGACATATTATTGGAAATTATCTGTTTCTCCAGAAAATGTTTTTTTGTATACATTTTGGCGTTTTTGTACCTAAAATAGTCAATGAGACTCATAATACACGCTTTTAGTAATAATGATTTGCTTTTCAATATAGAGTAATACTTATTTGTTTTAGCGTCTCAGCACCTAAGAACCTCATAAAGAACCCTCATAAAACATGCTTGTGGAAATACCGTTTAGTTTCCTCATAACGGCTTAATTTACAAATGTTAGGGTGTTTTGGTATATAATGAATTTAAAACACTCACTTTTGAGTGTTTATACCAATTTGGTATATAAAAAAAAAATAAAACACTCATTTTTGGCAATATTGTTCTGTCCCTCCGGAAAGGGAGTTTTCATGCATTTTAGAGTTTTAGTATGTAAGAAGCTCAAAAGCACTCAAAAGATACAATTATCATAATGATGGTAGTTTTACCATATCAGGTGTTTTCCATGCTTTTTAGCGTTTTGATGCCCAATATGCTCAAAACAGGCAAATGACACACTTCTGGTAATGTCGTTTTATCGCCCCATATAGGGTGCTTTAAATGTATCGTTTCGTTTTATTATGTTGGTTACTTTACATGAGTTTTTGCGTTCTTGGACCTAACAAACTATAAAACACTTAAAACATACTTTATTGGAAATTATCTGTTTCTCCAGAAAATGTTTTTTGTATACATTTTGGCGTTTTTGTACCTAAAATAGTCAATGAGACTCATAATACACGCTTTTAGTAATATGTTTTGGTACATAAGAAGCTCAAAAACACTCAATAAACAATTTATTTGTGAAGCTATTCTGTTTCTCCATGGCTAATGACACTCGCAATACACGTTTTTTGGTAATGAAGTTATGTTGCCTCAATATAGAGTAATATTCATATGCTTTAGCGTTTCACCTCATAAGAACCTTAAACACTCAAAAGACATGTTTGTGGTAATATCGATTAGTTTCCCCGTATAGGCTACTTTGCACCTAAAACGCACGTTTTAATAATGCTTTTCTGCTTCTACAGAACGAGTTTTAGAGCTTTTCAGAGTTTTGTTATGTAAGATAAGATGTTATGTAAGATGATGAAAACACTCAAACGACACGATTTTTGTAATGTTGTTTAGATTTCTCATAAAGGTAGTTTTCCATGCTTTTTACCGTTTGAGTGACTAATATGATGAAAAACACGCAAAAGAAACGTTTCTTCTATTGTCGTTTCATTACCCTATATAGGGTGTTTTGCATGCATTTTGGCGTTTTGGTATCTAACAAGCTAAAAAATACTCAAAAATACAGTTTTTGATGATGTTGTTTTTCACTCTTAGTAACGGGTGTTTTTGAATATGTTTTAACGGTTTGGTACGTAAAAGCACTCAAAAGCCGCGTTTTTGGAAATGTTATTTTTTTTTCCATATATAGTGTGCTTTGCATGCACTTTGACGTTTTGGTACCTAACAAGTTCAAAAACAGGATTTTGGTAATAGAGTTATCTTTTTCCAATTTTTTTTTTTGTATGCATTTTGGCGTTTTGATATCAAACGGGGTGAGAAAGACTCACAATACACATTTTTTTTCTTTCACTGTAATATTGTTGTTTCTGAATAATTATAGAGTACTATTCACGTGTTTCAGCATTCTGATACCTAAGAACATCTAAAACTCTCATAATACATGTCTGTGATTTTTATCATTTCGTTTTCCTATATTGGCTTATTTCCATGTGTTTTGGCATTTTGGTACCTAGCATACTGCAAAAAAAA
This sequence comes from Scylla paramamosain, assembly GCF_035594125.1. Lineage (NCBI taxonomy): Eukaryota > Metazoa > Arthropoda > Malacostraca > Decapoda > Portunidae > Scylla > Scylla paramamosain. The sequence continues at coordinate 20,986,170 of NC_087151.1, forward strand.
AAAAAAAAAATGTTTTTGAAGTTTTTCTCTTTCTTTAGATAGGGTTTTTTGTATGTATTTTGAGATTTTTGTACCTTGTATGGTGAATCACACTTATAATACACGTTTTTGGTGATGATGTTCTTTTCTCAATATTACTAATAATTAATATTAATTAAAATTAATAATATTAATATGTTTTGGCGCTTCAGCCCCTCTGAATCTTTAAACACTCATAAGGCATGTTTGTGGTGATATATTTTATTTTCCCTATATTGGCTACTTTTGATGTGTTTTAGAGCTTTGGTACCTAATAAACTAAAAAAAAAAAAAGTGCTCAAAACACACTTTTTGGTAATGTTGTTCTCTTGCTCCAGAAAAGGTGTTTTGTATACTTTTTAGAGTTTGGGTAGATTAGAAGCTGAAAAAAAAACTAATAAGACACGATTTTGGTAATACCACTTTTTTTTTTCCTTTATAGGATTTTTTTCCATGCTTTCCAACGTTTTGGTTCCTAATATACTAAAAAACGCGCAAATGACACATTTCTGATAATGTTATAGCATTGTCCCATATAAGGTGCTTTGTATGCATTTTGACATTTTGGCCCCTAAAAAGCTAAAAAATACTCAAAAGACACTATTTTCAAATAATTTATGTTTCTACATGAAAGGTGATTTGCATGCGTTTTAGTGTTTTAGTACGTAAATTGAAAACAGTCAAAAGCTCCGTTTTTGGAAATGTTGTGTTATTTTCCAATATAGTGTACTTTGTATGCAGTTTCACGTTTTGGTACCTCACAAGTTTAAAACAGTCATAATACAGGATTTTAGTAATGTAGTTGTTTCTTCATATATTGTCATTTTATATATTTTAGCGTTTTGACACCTAATATGGTGAATAAGACTCAAAATACACGTTTTTCTTAATGATGTTCTGTTTTTCAATATGAAGTTATATTGATTAGTTTTAGCGTTAAGCACTTAAGAATCTAAAAACACTCATAAGACACGTTTGTCATAATATCATTTAATTTCCAAATAATGAGCACTTTGTTTTATTACCTAATAAACTGCAAAATGCTCAAAACACACGTTTTTGGTATTGTTGATCTGTTGCTTCATAAAGGGTGTTTCATATGCATTTTAGAGATTTGGTTTGTTAGAAGCCCAGAAACATTAAAGTGACACGATTTTTGTAATATTGTTTAACTTTCTTAAATAGTTTTTTTTTTTTTCTATGTTTATTTATTAGTTTATTTATAGTTTTGTGCGAAATATGCTCAATAACACTCAAATGACACGTTTCTGGTATGTTGTTTCATTACCCAATATAGGGTGCTATGAATGCATTTTGATGTTTTGGTATCTAACACGCTCAAAAACACTCAAAATACACATTTTGGATTTTGTTGTTTTTTTCTATTAAGCGGTGTTTTGCATGCGAGGCTGTTGTCTGTAACGATCGAGAATAGAGTGTAAAAAAGGTGTCTGCTCTAACCTCTTAAACTACTGCACTATTGCCTTAATTTCCTGCCCCTCTGAAGTTTTGAATATATCCTGAATAGGAAGATTCTTAAACATCTATCATTTCACGACCATACATGTGATCGCCAGTATGGGTTCAGTCATGGCCGCTCTACTGGCCATCCTTACTGAGTCTTGGTTATCTTCTTTTAAGGATTTTGTGAAACTTTCGCTGTTGCCTAAGAAATATCAAAAAGGTTTTGACAGAATATGGCATGATCTTTAATTTCCAAACTACCTTCCTACCTACTTACCTTCTATCCTTTTCTCTATAATTTCACCTCAAATGTCCTTTCTGTCCGTTTTATTGTTGCTGTTGTAGGCGGAGACTATTCTTCTCCTAAGTCTACGTATTAACAGTGGTGTTTCTATTATTCATTAATGATCTAAGACAAAATTCTTGTCCTATCCACTTCTACGCTGATACCACTATGCACTTTCCTACGTCTTTTCGTAGACGTCCAACCCTTTAGAAGCTAAACAGCTCACGTCGGAAAGCCACACTACGCCAGACTTCTAATTTCTTTAAAATTTCTGTTTGGGGTAGAGTAATGCCTCAAAAACTCAATTCCTTCATATATCAACTTAACAGAGCGTTCCAGATAACTATCCCCTCTTTTTTATTGACACTCAGCTGTCCCCTGCTGCTACATTGAACTTCCTCTGTCTGTCTTTCATTAATAATCTAAGCTGGAAACTTCACATCTCATCTCTAGCTAAAACAGCTTATATGAAGTTAGGCATTCAGAGTCGTCCCCGCCAGTTTTTCTCACCCCTCCCACAACTTGCTTTTGGGCGTCGTATTGTCCATGTGTTCCCAGGAGTGAACGAAAACACAAGTAGAACAGCTACTGTATATATATTAATAATGGTACAGAAGCGTAGAGAGCCACGTGACCAACTGGCCCGCGGGGAGGGGATGTGGGAAGGTGTCAAGCTGTGACTGAGTGGGCGCGCAAGGGAAGACGCCAACTGAGACCCAAAAACAAAATAAAAACGAGTAACGTCCCGTAAGCAAATAAATAAATAACTAAATAAATAAATGAATAAGTGATGAGTAATAATACATGTAATAATTACAATAGTCATAATGTAAGAAAATAAAATGAACTTTATATATATATATATATATATATATATATATATATATATATATATATATATATATATATATATATATATATATATATATATATATATATATATATATATATATATATATATATATATATATATATATATATATATATATATATATATATATATATATATATATATATATATATATATATATATATATATATATATATATATATATATATATATATATATATATATACACTATCATAAGCTGCTGACCATGTACATATAGACGGCCATTATCAATCCATGTAAGAAGTTCCAACCATGTATAGGTTCCACTCATACCGCTCTTTTAGACAGGGTGAAATAAAAAGTTTTTCGTCCTATCAATTTCTCTAACTGATTGTCTTCAGCCCTTCTCTCATCGCTGCAATGTTGCATCTCTTGGTATCTTGTAATGCTATTTTCACGCTAACTGCTATTAAGATCTTACTGACTCCATGCCTCCTCTCCTCCCGCGGCCTTGCTGTATAAAAGTTTATACTTTCTCTCACCCCTATTCTGTCCATCTCTCTAATGCAAGATTACCAGTATTCTCAGTCATTCATTACTGAAACTCTCTGCCTGCTTATGTATTTCCTTCCTCTTATGACTTGAACTCTTTCAAAGTAGGCTTTAAGACACTATCCTTCAATTTTGGATGATTCTTTTTGACCTCGGTTTGGGAACTGGCACTCAAGTGGGCCTTTTTCGAACTTTTGATTGCCGTTGACCAGTGTCACTCTTACTTAAAAAAAAAAAAAAAGAAAAAAGAAAAAAAACAACATCAACGACATCAACAACAAAAATAACAAGAACGACGACTACAACAACAACAACAACAACAACAACAACAACAACAACAACAACAACAACAACAACAACAACAACAATAATAGTATCAACAAAGAACGTCATCATTAACAACTACATTGTCATCATCAATGATAAAACATAGTTAACGAAGAAAACAACAACAAACTTAAAATGACAATAACAACATGAGTAAAAAGAAAAAAACTGCAAACACAACACAATTCTTGCAATGAAACGATTATTAAATCTCCCGTACCAAATAGAACACACACACACACACACACACACACACACACACACACACACACACACACACACATATTAATGATGATAAAGACAATAATAATGCCGATAAGGTACTATACTAAAATTGTAATTTTAAAATTATTATTATCGTTATTACAACTATAATAATAATAATAATAATAATATTAATAATAATAATAATAATAATAATAATAATAATAATAATAATAATAATAATAATAATAATAATAATAACATAACAAGCATGCAAGAACATGACAATTAATTATAACGACAAACGACTGTTTCTTATAACTGGTTGCAGGAGGAACTGTCCCCCACTGAATCGTTACATGTACTGCGCCCGTTATTTCATGGAATGTGGCTTGAATGACCCTTCTTCCTGCCCCCGTGGCGAGCAGTGCTTTCCCGAAGTGTGCGGTACTCTGTGTGTCTCGAGGTCCCATAATCAGTAATGAGGGTGAGTTTTGACGAGAGAGAGAGAGAGAGAGAGAGAGAGAGAGAGAGAGAGAGAGAGAGAGAGAGAGAGAGAGAGAGAGAGAGAGAGAGAGAGAGAGAAAATTAGGTAGGCATGAAAGTGTTTCCCGCATTGGACTTACTTACTAGAGATTTATTTATTTACTTTATTTATTTATTTATTATTTATTATTTTTGTAAGTTAGCTTCGCATTGGCACAACTTATCATCTTGCACGTTTCCAGCAAGTACAGATGACTTGTGTAAGGAAAATACATACATAGTAATTGTAATTATGTTATTAACAGTAAACAGTAAATGGAAATTCAGGTATTTTGAATTCCTTCCAGTGAAAAAGAGAGAACATGGCTATTATTATTTTTATTATTCTTCATCCACATCTTATAATGATTATAATTATCATTATAATTATAATTATAATAATGATTATAATGATTTTGTACTATTCTTAATATAGTTTTTTCTTCTTTTCTTTTCTTCTTTTCTTTTCTTCTTTTTTTCTTCTTTTTCTTCTTCTTCTTCTTCTTCTTCTTCTTCTTCTTCTTCTTCTTCTTCTTCTTCTTCTTCTTCTTCTTCTTATTATTATTATTATTATTATTATTATTATTATTATTATTATTATTATTATTAGTTATTAAAAAATCATGGAATCTATTTTATATTGGAATACAAAACAATACTGCCAAAAACGTGTCTTGTCAGTGTTTGTGAGCTTTTTGCGTACTGAAACGCTAAATCGAATGCTAAAAAAAAAAAAAAATTATTGCGAAACAGAATAACATTACCAAAGACGTCTTTTTGAGATTCTTACCTACAACAAAAACGGCAAAATGCATGAAAAATACACTGTATGGGAAACGATACGATATTACAAGAAATATGTATTACAAGTGTTTCTGAATTTCTTAGGTACCAAAACGGTAAAATGCGTGAATAGCACTTTCTATTTACTAGAAAAGAACAGCAGTGACAAATATATCTTTTTAATTAATTTATTTATTCTTTACGTTGTTTTGTATCAAAACGACAAAATGGATGCAAAACACTCCTTATGGAAAAACAAAAGGGCATTACGAGAAACGTGTGTTTTTGAGCTATTTAACTACCAAAACTCTAAAATGTGTTAATAGTACCCTATATGGTGAAACAAAACTACATTATAAAAAACGCTTATTTTGAATGATTCTTTTTTTCACATTGTTAGGTACCAAAGGGACAAAATGCATTTAAAGCACTCTGTATGGTAAAATGAAATGACATTACAAGAAACATTTCTTTAGAGTGTTTATGAGCTCGTTAGGCATCAAAATGCTATAATGCATGAAAAGCACTCTATACTGGAATACAAAAGCACATTACGAAAAGCGTGCCTTTTGAATGGTTTTGAGCTTCTTATGTATCAGATCGCTAAAATACATACTAAACATCCATTGTGGAGAAACAGAATAACATAACCAAAAATGTGTGTTTATATGGTGAAACAAAACGACATTACCTGAAACGTGTATTATTGTTTTTGACCTTCTCAGGTACTAATATCCTAAAACGCGTAAATAACAATCCATATGTAGAAACTGATCAACATTACCAAAACCGTGTATTTAGGTATTTTTCACAATGTTAGGTACCAAAACGCCAAAATACCTATATACCCCATATAAAGTGATTTCACTTTATATGGGGAAAGGAAACGTTACCAGAAAAGTGTCTTTTTAGTGTTTTAGGCAACAAAACGCTAAAATGCTTAGAAAGCACCCTAGCAGCTGGGGGGGAAGAAAAAAAAAAAAAACCTGGCAGAGACGTCTCAGAACACCTAACTTCATAGAAGCTGTTTTAGCTAGATATGAGATGTGAGGTTTCCACTTCAGATTATAAGTAAAGGACAGACCGAGAATGTTCAGTGTAGAATGGGGGACAGTTAAGTGTCACTGAAGAAGAGGGGATAGTTGTCTGAAAGGTTGTGACGAGTTGATTGGAGGAAATTAGTTTTTGAAGCATTGAACAATACCAAGTTTTTTTTTCTGCCCGAATCAGAAATTTTAAAAAAGATCAGTAGCCAGGCGTTCTGTGGCTTCCCTGCGTGAAACGTTTACGTCTTGAAGTTTTGGACGTCTATGAAAAGACGTGGAAAAGTGCAGGGTGGTATCATCAGCGTCCGATAGGATAAGACAAGAAGTTTGGTTTAGAATGTCATTGATGAATAATAAGGAGAGAGTGGGTGATAGGACAGAACCCTGAGGAACACCACTGTTAATAGATTTAGGAGAAGAACAGTCACCGTCTACCGCAGCAGCAATAGAACGGTCAGAAAGGAAACTTGAGATGAAGTTACAGAGAGAAGGATAGAAGCCGAAGAAGGATAGTTCGGAAATAAAAGCTTTGTGCCAAATTCTATCAAAAGCTTTTCATATATCCAAGGCAACAACAGGAGTTTCACCAAAATCTCTAAAAGAGATTTTGGTGACTGACTTTACTGACCAAGACTCAGTAAAGAAAGCCAGATCACCAGTAGAGCGGCCTTGACTGAACCCATACTGGCGATCAGATAGAAGGTTGTTTAAGAATCTTCCTGTTCAAAAACTTTAGATAGGCAGGGAATTAAAACAATAGGACGGCAGTTTGAGGGATTAGAAAGGTCACCCTTTTTAAGAACAAGCTGAATGTAGACAAATTTCCAGCAAGAAGGAAAGGTAGATGTTGACAGACAGAGCTGATAGAGTTTGACTAGGCAAGGTGCAAGCATGGAGGCACAGTTTCGGAGAACAATAGGAGGGACCCCATCAGGTCCATAGGCCTTCTGAGGGTTTAGGCCAGCATGGAAAACATCATTGTGAGGAATTTTAATGTGAAGCATGAAGTAGTCAGAGGATGGAGGAGAGGGAGGAACTAGCTATGAATCGTCCAAGGTATAGTTTTTAGCAAAGGTTTGAGCGAAGAGTTCAGCTTTAGAAATACATGTGATAGCAGTGGTGCCATCCGGTTGAAATAAAGGAGGGAAAGAAGAAGAAGGAGATATTTTGGGCTAGATGGCAGACATCTCGAGGGGAGTTAGATTTTGAAAGATTTTAACACTTTCTGTTAATGAAGGAGTATTTTTGGGTAGTTGGAGAACAGACTTGGCATGGTTCCGTGCAGAAATATAAAGTGCATGAGATTCTGGTGATGGAAAGCTTAAGTACCTTTTGTAGGCCACCTATCTATCATGTATACCACGAGAACAAGCTGTGTTAAACCAATGTTTGGAAAGTTTAGGTCGAGAAAAAGAGTGAGGAAAGTATGCCTCCATGACAGACACTATCACCTCTGTTATGCGCTCGGCACACAAAGATGGGTCTCTGACACGGAAGCAGTAGTCATTCCAAGGAAAATCAGCAAAATACCTCCTCAGGTTCCCCAACTAGCAGAGGCAAAACGCCAGAGGCACCTACGCTTAGGGGGATCCTGAGGAGAGATTGGAGCGATAGGACAAGATACAGATCAGAGGAGCCTAATGGAGAAAAGAGGGTGACAGCATATGGAGAAGAATTAGAAGTGAGGAAAAGGTCAAGAATGTTAAGCGTATCTCCAAAACGGTCAGGAATACGAGTAGGGTGTTGCACCAATTGCTCTAGGTCGTGGAGGATAGCAAATTGAAGGCTAGTTCACCAGGACGGTCAGTGAAGGGAGAGGAAAGCCAAAGCTGGTGGTGAACATTGATGTCTCCAAGAATGGAGATCTCTGCAAAAGGGAAGAGTCAGAATATGCTTCACTTTGGAAGTTAAGTAGTCAAAGAATTTCTTGTAGTCAGAGGAGTTAGGTGAGATTTATACAGCACAGCTGAATTTAGTTTGAGAGTGACTCTGAAGTCGTAGCCAGATGGTGGAAAACTCAGAAGATTCAAGAGCGTGGGCACGAGAGCAGGTTATGTCGTTTCGCACATAAACGCAACAACCAGCTTTGAATTGAAAATGAGGATAGAGAAAGTAGGAGGGGACAGAAAAAGGGCCTACTGTCACTTGCCTCAGATACCTGATTTTCAGAGAGGAAAAGAAAATGAGGTTTAGAAAATTAGAGGTGGTGTTCTACTGATTGAAAATTAGATCTTAAACCGCGAATGTTGGAGAAGTTAATGAAGAAAAAGGTGAGGGGGGTGTCAAGACACTTAGGGTCATTATCAGAAGAGCAGTCCGCCCTGGGAACATTTGTGGCTCCAAAAAACGTATATTTTCAGTGTTCTCAGCTTGTTACATACAAAAATGCTAAATTGCATGGAAAATAATCTATTTCGGAAATTAAATGATATTAAAAGAAATGTTTATTATTAATGTTCTTGAGCTTCTTAAGTACCAAAAGGCTAAAACGCGTAAATAGCACTTTATATTGAGAAACAGAAAATTACCAAGAACGTTTGTTTTGAGCGCATTTTACATTGTTAGATACCAAAAACGCAAAAGTATATGCAAAGCACCTTATAGGGGGAAACGAAAAAAAATATTACGAGAAACGTGTATTATGATTTATATATATATATATATATATATATATATATATATATATATATATATATATATATATATATATATATATATATATATATATATATATATATATATATATATATATATATATATATATATATATATATATATATATATATATATATATATATATATATATTTTTTTTTTAGGTACCAAAACTCTAAAACGCATGAATAACACACCATCTGCAGAAATAGAACTTTAGTAAAAAAATGTTTTTTTGATTTTTTTTTTTTTTTTTTTTTCTACGTTAGGTACTAAAACGCCAAAATGCATGCTATATATGGTGAAACGAGATGGCATGTGTCGTTTGAATGTTTTTGAGCGTGTTAGACACCAAAACATTAAAAAAGAATTGAAACCACCAATATGGTAACAAAACATTACCAAAAACGTTTCTTTGGAGTGTTTAGACCTTCTTACGTACCAAAATTCTAAAACGCATACAAAACATTCTAATGGAGATACAGAATAACATTTCCAAAAATGTGTACTTTGAGTATTTTTAACTTCTTAGGAACACAAACGTCCAAATACATGAAAAATACCCTCTACGATGAAACAAAACGATATTATCAGAAACGTGCTTTATGAGTGCTTCTTTTTAGATTCTTAGATACCAAAATGCTAAAACGCGTGAATATCATTTAATATAGAGAAATAGAACATTACGAAAAACGTGCATTTTGAGAGTATTTCACATTGTCAATAATCAAAACTCCAAAATGCATCAAAAGCTCTCTATATGAGGTAATGAAAACCAGAAACGTGTCTTTTGAGTGTTTTTGAAAATATTAGGCGCGAAAACGTTACAAAGCATGGAAAGCACCCTATATGGGAATAGAAATCAAGAATAACAAAAACGTAGCTTATATGTTTTTAAGCTTCTTCCATACCAAAATACTCAAACGCATGCAAAACACCCTTTATGGTCAAACGGAATAACATTACCGAAATCGTGAATTGAGTTTTTTTTTTTCGTTTTACTACTTACATAGAAAAGCGCCTATATTGGGAAAAGAAATGATATTAGCATAAACGTGTATAATGAGTATTTCTGAGCTTAGGTACCAAAACACTAAAAAGCAACTGATCTGAAGAAGCACAAAAAAAAAAAAAAAAGTTTCCAAAAACGTGTATTGTAAGTGTGTTTGAGCTCGTTAGGTACTAAAACGTCAAAATGCATGCAAACCACTCTATATGGGTAAAACGAAAAGACATTATGAGAGACGTGCATAATGAGTTTTTCTGAGCTTCTTTGGTACCCATACACAAAAACGCTTGAATATTACTCTATATGTAAAAGCAGAGCAACATTACAAAAAAGGTGTATTTTGAGTGTTTTTTTTTCTCATTGTTAAGTACTAAAACATAAAAAAAAAACATGCGAAGCATTCTATACAGGTAAACAATGCGGCATTACCAAAAAACGTGTCTTTTCAGTGTTTTTGAGCTTGTTACGTATAAAAACGCCAATATGCATGCAAACAACCCTATATACAAAATAAACCGATATTATAAGAAACGTGTATTATAAGTGTTTCTTAGCTTCTTTGGTACCAAAACGCTAAAACAGAACAAAATTACCAGGTACCAAAACACCAAATGCATGCAAAGTACCCTATAAACGTAAAAGAAAAGACATTACGAGAAGCGTGTATTATGAGTGCTTTTGAACTTTTTAGGTACCAAAACTATAAAACGCGTGAATAGCATTTTATATGGACAAACACATCATCATCAAAAACATTTATTTTCATTTTTTTTTTCAAATTGTTAGATACCAAGACACCAAAATCCATGCAAAGCACTATATTGAGGAAACGGAATGACATTACCAGAAAAGTGTCTTTTGAGTATCTTTGAGTGTGTTAGGTATGAAAATGCTTAAAAATATGTAAAGCACCCTGCATTAAAATGGAAAGCATAACCAAAAACGTGTTTTTGGAGTTTTTTTTTTTTTTAGCTTCTTCCGTATAGCAACACTAAACGCATGCAAAAGAGCCTTTATGAGGAAACACAATAACATCAGTAAAAATGCATGTTTCCAGTATTTTTGAGCTTATTAGGTAGGGAAACATCAAAATACGTGGATATTACTCTATATGATGAAATAAATTATATTATCAGAAACGTGTATGTATGTTTTTGAGATTCTTAGGTACCGAGAGTAAAAAACGCGTGAATAATATTATATATGGAGAAACAGAACACCTTTACCAAAAACATGCATTTTGAGTTTTTTTTTTTTTTTATTGTTTTGACAATGTTAAGAATTAAAACGTCAAAATCCAGCACTGTATACGGGGAAGTGAAACGACAATACCAGAGACATGTCTTTTTAGTGTTTTTTTTTTTTTTTTTTAGCGTGTTAGGCAGCAAACACTAAAATCCATGGAAAGCACCCTATATTGGAATACAAAACAATATTTCCAAAAAAGTTTCTTTTCATTGATGAGAAGCTTCTTACGTATCAAAATGCTAAAACGCATGTTAAAAACACTTTATGGAAAAACAGAATAACATTACCAAAAATGTTTATTTTTAGTGTTTTTGAGTTTATTAAGTACAGAAGCGACAAAATGCATGCATAGTACCCTATATGGTGAAAAGAACGTAATTACCAGACGCGTGTATTATGAGTGTCATTGACCTTAAGGAACTAAACTCTAAAAGGCATGAAGAGCAATCTACATATAGATTGCACAAAAATGCGAAAATACATAGAAAACACCATATATTCTAATGCAAAAGAACATTACGAAAATTAAAATTTGAGTGTTATGTGTTTATGTACTTCCTACGTAGCAAAATGCTAAAAATCATGTAAAACACCGCTCACATATAATAGGTGTGTTTGAACTTAATATTTAAACATACATATCAAAACAATAAAATGCGTGTAAACCATTCCTTATGGAGAAAAAACATTGCCAAAGACTTGTGTTTTAAGTGTTTTTCACATTGCTCGGTACCAACACATCAAAATGCATACAAAGAATGTGGTTTGAATAAAATGAACAAAGTTACCAAAAACTTCTTTTGTGAGTGTGTTTGAGCACATTAGGTACTAAAACGACAAAATGCACGTAAGCAACCTTATATGGGGAAACGAAGGGACATTATGAGAAACGTGTATAACGAGTGTTTTTTTTTTTTTTTGAGCTTCTTAGGTACCAAAAAGTTACGACACATGAATAGCTCTCTATATCGAGAAAAAGAATACCACTAAAAACATTTTTTTTGTGTGTGTGTGTGTTTTTTTAGTGGTATCAAAACGCCAAAATGCTTGTAAGGCCTCCTATATGGGGAAACGAAAAGACATTACCACAAACGTGTCTTTTACGTGTTTAAGAGCGAGCTAGGCAACACGATAAAAAGCATGGAGGGTACACTCTTTGGAAAAAAAAAAAAAACAGTATTACCAAAAACGTCTCCTTTTAGTGTTTTCAAAAATGTATGAAAAAAAAAATCTCCATGGAGAAACAGTATAACTTCACTATCAAAACGCCAAAATGCTTGTAAAGCCTTCTATATGGTGAAACGAAAAGACATTACCACAAACGTGTCTTTTACATGTTTAAGAGCGAGCTAGGCAACACGATAAAAAGAATGGAGGGTACACTCTTTGGAAAAAAAAAAAAAACAGTATTATCAAAAAACGTCTCCTTTTAGTGTTTTCAAAAATGTATGCAAAAAAAAAAAAATCTCGATGGAGAATCAGTATAACTTTACTATCAAAACGCCTAAATGCTTGTAAAGCCTTCTATACGGGGAAACGAAAAGACATTACCACAAACGTGTCTTTTACGTGTTTAAGAGCGAGCTAGGCAACAACACGATAAAAAGCATGGAGAGTACACTCTTTGAGAAAACAAAACAGTAATACAAAAAAACGTGTCTTTTTATTGTTTTCAAAAAATGTATACAAAATAAAAAATAAAAAAAACTCTATGGAGAAACAGTATAACTTCAGAAGAAGCGTGTATTTTGATAATTTTTGAGCTAGTTACGTACAAAAACGTAACCCTATATTGATATATATATATATATATATATATATATATATATATATATATATATATATATATATATATATATATATATATATATATATATATATATATATATATATATATATATATATATATATATATATATATATATATATATATATATATATATATATATGGCAAGTAACCCTATATGGGAAAACGAAAAAAAAAAAAACACTAGAAACGTGTATTATGAGTTTTTTTTTTTTTTTAGCTCCTTAGGTGCTATATTGCTAAAACATATTAATGTACTTCATATCGAGAAACAGAAGAACATTAAGAAAAACGTGTATTTTGAGTGTTTTTCACATTTTTATATATCAATACACAAAAAAGCATGCAAAGTTCCCTATATGGATAAAGGAAATGACATTACCAGAAACGTGTCTTCTGACTGTTTTGCAGCGTTGTAGCCATGAAAACCCTAAAAAAAAAAAAAAAAAAAAAAAAAACATGGAAATTGCCGCATATGGGAATACAAAACATTACGAGAAAAGTGTCTTTTGAGTGTTTTTGAACTTATTACTTACCAAAACGCTAAAACTGATGCAAAACACCCTTTGTAGAGAAAATAGAATAACAATAGCAAAAACAAGCATATTTAGTGTTTTTGAGCTTTCTACGTACAAGAACGCCAAAATGCCTGCAAAGTACCCTGAATGGGGAAATGAGAAAACATTACAAGAAACATGTATTATGAGTATTTTTGGGCTTCTTAGGAACCGAAACCCTAAAACGTATAAATAGCACTCTTATATGGAGCAAAAAAACATCACCAATAACGTGTATTTTGAAATTGTTTCATATTGTTTGGTGATATAACGCAAAAATGCATGAAAAGCAACCTATATGGGGAAAAATATATATACTTCCAGAAATGTTTTTTTTGAGTGATTATGAGTGTGTTGGGCAGCAAAAACGCTAAAAAGCATCAAAACCATCCTATATGGGAAAAGAAAACAATATTGCTAAAAATGTGTCTTTTAAGTATTTTTCAGCTACTTACGTACCAAAACACTAAAACGCAGGCAAAAAAAAAAAAACCTTTTATGGAGAAACACAATAACATTACAAAAAAATAAACATTTTGAGACGTTTTAGGCTTTTTAGAAACTAAAAACTCGAAAACTCTGTATGGAGAATCAGAACAACATTAACAAAAACGTGTGTTTTTGAGTATATCTCACATTGTTAGGAAACAAAAAGCCAAAATCAGTGAAAAGCACCCTATATGGAGTAAGGAAACGAGGTTTACAAAAAAAAAAAAAACTTTTGTGTGTTTATGAGCGTGCTGGCACCAAAACGCTGGAAAACATGGAAAGCAATATGTATGAAAAAAGAAAACATTTTTCAAAATTGTTTCGCGTAAAAACGCGTGCAAAACACCCTTAATGCAAAAATGGAATAAAATAACGAAAAACAAGGTTTTGAGGGTTTTTGTGCTTGTTACGTAAAAACAAAAAAAAAAGACAAAATGCACGGAAACTACGAACTATGGGGAAACGAAAAGACATTAGTTGAAATATGTATTATAATTTTTTTTGAGCTTCATAGGTACCAAACCGATAACGATCAAGACTCTATATGGAGAAGCAGAATATCATTAACAAAAAAATTTTTTTGATCTTAGTTACTAAAACGCTAAAACGCATGAATCTCTATATAGAGAAACAAAAGAGCATTAATAAAAAACGTAAACTTTGAGTGTATTTCACATTGTCAAGTACCAAAAAACTAAAATGCATGCAAAGCACCCCATATGAGGAAAGGGAACGGAATTTTCAGAAACGTGTATTTTGAGTTTTAATAAGCGTGCTAGGCATCTAAACGATGTAAAAATAAATAATCAAATAAATAAATAAATGGAAAACACCCCATATGGGTAAACAAAACAATCTTCTAACCTACTTATGTACCAAAACGCTGAAAAGCATGCAAAACTTTTTATGGAGAAACATTATAACTTTACCAAATACATATATTTTCAATGTTTTTGAGCTTGCTACGTGTAAAAATTACAAAATGCATGAAAACCACTCTATATGGTGAAACGAGAACAAGAAACGTGTATTCTGAGAGTTTTGAGCTTCTTACTTATCAAAATGGTAAAACGCTTGAATAGCATTTTATATCGAGAAACAATAACATTACCAAAAACGTGTATTTTGAGTGTTTTCCCATTATTAGGTACCAAAACGCCAAAATGCTTGCAAAGCCGACGAAATGAAGTAACAAACAACTTTACAAAAAAGTGTCTTTTGAATGCAAAAACACACTTTATGGAGAAACGGAGTAACAATACCAAAAACAAGTATTTTTGCGTGTGTTTCAGCTTGTTACGTACAAAAACTCCAAAATGCATCCAAAATACCTTGTAAGAGGAAACGAAAAGACATTACGAGAAACGTGTATTATGGGTGTTTTTGAGCTACATAGGTATCTAAACAATGAAACCGATAGCACTATATATGGAGAAACACAATACCATGATCAAATACGTGCATTTTGAGTATATTTCACGGGTATCAAGACCCTAAAATGCATACAAAGGATCCTGTATGGGAAAAGGAAACGAGATTTTCAGAAACGTGTCTTTAGAGGGTTTATGAGCGTTCTAGGCACCAAAACGAAAAAAAAAAAATCATGGAAAGCATCGTTTATGGTAAAAGAAAACAATATTACCGAAAACGTCTCTTTTTAATATTTTTAAACTAGATATGTACCAAAACGCTTTAAAACATGTAAAAAAATTCATGAAGAAACAGCATAACTTTACAAAAAACGTGTATTTCTAGTGTTTTTGAGCATGTTATGTAGAAAAATGTATGGAAGCTACTTATAGGGGGAAACGAAACGATATTCCAAGAAACATATCTTTTACGTGTTTTTATGCGTGTTAGGCACCAAAACGCAAAAAAAAAAAAAAAAGAAAATAACGCATGCAAAATACCCTATATGAGTAAACGAAAACACATTACAAGAAAAGTATATTATAAGTGTTTTCGAGCTTTTTAATTACCAAACCCCTAAAACTCATGAATAGCTCTCTGTATGGAGAAAAAAAAAAAAAAAACAGCATTACCAGAAACTTGTATTTTGTGTGAATTCGCAATGATAGATGCCAAAACACCTTATGTGTGCAGAGGAAACGAGATTTCCAGGAACGTGTCTTTTCCGTGTTTATGAGCGTCCTAGGCACCAAAACACTAAAAAGCATGAAAAGCATCCTATGTGGGAAAACAAAACAACATTACCAAAAACGTTCCTTTTCTTAGTGTTTTTGAGCTGTTTATCTACCAGAACACTAAAAATGCATTTAAAACACCTTTTATGAAAAAAAACTAAAAAAAAACATTACTGAAAACAAATATTTTGAGTGTTTCGGATCTTCGTACGTAGAAAAACGTCGAAATGCATGGAAGGTACCCTGTATGGAGAAACGAAAAGACATTACGAGAAACATGTACTGTGAGTGTTTTTGAACTTACGAATCAAAACGCTAAAACATATGAATAGCTCTCTATATGGAGAAACAGAGCATTACCAAAAACGTGAATTTTAAATGTTTTTCTTATTATTAGGCACAAAAAAGCCAAAATGCATGTAAAACCCCCTCTATGGGAAAACGATATGACATTGCAAAAAAAAGTTTTTTGAGTGTTTTTCAGTCTTAGGCATAAAAAAAAATCTTTAAAGCATGGAATTCATCCTATATCTGTATAGGAGGGGGCAGTAAACGATAATTACTCCCAGTGAGGTCTAAAGCACTGTTCAGGGGGTGCTGTGAACTTATCATTAAACCCAGCTTTGACCTCACTGAACGTTTCCCTTTGTGTCTCACAACACAAGGGGGCAGTCACAGCCTGCCCTCTAAAGACAACTCTCTTCCTCCACACAAAACTACAAGCACCTAATAACACACACACCCTTCACTCAAAAATTTTAAAATCATCATGGCGACTCCTACACCAGCCTCGGAGTCCCCATCTGGGGAGGGGACCATAAATTTTCCTAGGTAGGACTGCCTTTCTTTCGACGACCCTAAGTGTCTTGACACCCCCCTCAACTTTTTCTTCATTAACTTCTGCAATATTCGCGGTCTAAGATCTAATTTTCAATGTGTAGAACACCACCTCTCTTCTAAACCTCATCTTCTTTTCCTCACTGAAACTCAGGTGTCTGAGGGAACTGACAGTAGCCCCTTTTCTGTTCCCTCCTACTTTCTCTATCCTCATTTTCGATCCAAAGCTGGATGCTGCGTTTATGTGCGCAATGACTTAACCTGCTCTCGTGCCCACGCTCTTAAATCTTCCGAGTTTTCCACCATCTGGCTACGACTACAGAGTCACTCTCATACTAAATTTATATGTGCTGTATATCTCTCACCTAACTCCTCTGACTATAAGAAATTCTTTGACTACTTAACTTCCAAAGTGGAGCACATTCTGACCCTCTTCCCTCTTGCAGAGATATCCATTCTTGGAGACTTCAATGTTCTCCACCAGCTTTGGCTTTCATCTCCCTTCACTGACCATCCTGGTGAACTAGCCTACAACTTTGCTATCTTCCATGACCTAGAGCAATTGGTGCAACACCCTACTCGTATTCCTGACCGTCTTGGAGATATGCTTAACATTCTTGACCTTTTCCTGACCTTCTGCTTATGGTGTCACCCTTCCTGATCCTTCTGCTTATGCTGTCACCCTTTCTTCTCCGTTGGGCTCCTCCGATCACAATCTCATATCTTTATCTTGTCCTATCACTCGAATCTCTCCACAGGATCCCCCCTAAGCGAAGGTGCCTCTGGCGTTTTGCCTCTGCTAGTTGGGGGAACCTGAGGAGGTATTTTGCTGAATTTCCTTGGAATGACTACTGCTTCTGTGTCAGAGACCCGTTTTTGTGTGCTGAGGTTTGTGTACAGAGGTGAATGTGTCTGGCATGGAGGTATACACTCCTCACTCTTTTTCTCATCCTAAACCTTCTAAACCTTGGTGTAACACAGCATGTTCTCGTTCTATACATGATAGAGAGGTGGCCCACAAAAGGTACTTAAGCCTTCCATCACCAGAATCTCATGCACTTTATATTTCTGGCCGGAACCATGCCAAGTCTGTTCTCCAACTAGCCAAAAACTCCTTCATTAACAGAATATGTCAAAACCTTTCAAGATCTAACTCCCCTCGTGATTTCTGGAATCTAGCCAAAAATATCTCCAATAACTTTGCTTCTTCTTCTTTCCCTACTCTATTTCAACCAGATGGCACCACTGCTATCACATCTATTTCTAAAGCTGAACTCTTTGCTCAAACCTTTGCTAAATACTATACCTTGGACGATTATGGGCTTGTTCCTCCCTCTCCTCCACCCTCTGACTACTTCATGCCACCTATTAAAATTCTTCGCAATGATGTTTTCCATGCCCTCGCTGGCCTAAACCCTCGGAAGGCTTATGGACCTGATGGGGTCCCTCCTATTGTTCTCCGAAACTGTGCCTCCGTGCTTGCACATTGCCTAGTCAAACTCTTTCAGCTCTGTCTGTCAACATCTACCTTTCCTTCTTGCTGGAAGTTTGCCTACATTCAACCTGTTCCTAAAAAGAGTGACTGTTCTATTCCCTCAAACTACCGTCCAATTGCTTTAATTTCCTCCCTATCTAAAGTTTTTGAATCTATCCTCAACAGGAAGATTCTTAAACATGTATCACTTCACAACCTTCTATCTGATCGCCAGTATGGGTTCCGTCAAGGGCGCTCTACAGGTAATCTTCTAGCTTTCCTTACTGAGTCTTGGTCATCCTCTTTTAGAGATTTTGGTGAAACTTTTGCTGTTGCCTTGGACATATCAAAAGCTTTTGATAGAGTCTGGCACAAACCTTTGATTTCCAAACTACTCTCCTACGGTTTCTATCCTTCTCTCTGTAACTTCATCTAAAGTTTCCTTTCTGATCTTTCTATTGCTGCTGTGGTAGACGGTCACTGTTCTTATCCTAGATCTATTAACAGTGGTGTTACTCAGGGTTCTGTCCTGTCACTCACTCTCTTCTTATTATTCATTAATGATCTTCTAAACCAAACTTCTTGTCCTATCTATTCCTACGCTGATGATACCACCCTGCACTTTTCCACGTCTTTTCATAGACGTCCAACCCTTCAGGAGGTAAACATATCACGCAGAGAAGCCACAGAACGCCCGACTTCTGATCTTTCAAGAATTTTTGATTGGGGCAGAGCAAACTTGGTATTGTTCAATGCCTCAAAAACTCAATTCCTCTATCTATCAGTTCGACACAACCTTCCAGACAACTATCCCCTCTTCTTCAATGACACTCAACTGTCCCCCTCTTCTACACTGAACATCCTCGGTCTGTCCTTTAGTTATAATCTGAACTGGAAACTTCACATCTCATCTCTAGCTATAACATTTTCTATGAAGTTAGGTGCTCTGAGACGTCTCCGCCAGTTTTTCTCACCCCCCCCCTCAGCTGCTAACTCTGTACAAGGGCCTTATCCATCCATGTATGGAATATGCTTCACATGTCTGGGGGGGTTCCACTCATACTGCTCTTCTAGACATGGTGGAATCAAAAGCTTTTCGTCTCATCAACTCCCCTCCTCTAACTGACTGTCTTCAGCCTTTCTCTCACCGCTGCAATGTTGCATCTCTAGCTGTCGTCTACCGCTATTTTCATGCTAACTGCTTTTCTGATCTTGCTAACTGCATGCCTCCCCTTCTTCCGCGACCTCCCTGCACAAGACTTTCTTCTTTCTCTTACCCCTATTCTGTCCACCTCTCTAACGCAAGAGTTAACCAGTATTCTCAATCATTCATCCCTTTCTCTGGTAAACTCTGGAACTCCCTGCCTGCTTCTGTATTTCCACCTTCCTATGACTTGAATTCGTTCAAAAGGGAGGTTTCAAGACACTTATTCATCAAATTTTGACCACTGCTTTGACCCTTTTATTGGACTGGCATTTCAGTGGGCATTTTTTTTATTAGATTTTTGTTGCCCTTGGCCAGTGTCCTTCATACATAAAAAAAAATAACAATATTGCGAAAAAAATGTTTTTTTCTTTTTTTTTTTCATTTTTTGAACTTCTTATGTACCAAAACGTAAATGGCATACAAAACACAGTTTATGAAATGCTAAAATGCATGCAAAGTACCACATGTGGAAACAAAAAGACATTACGAGAAACACGTATTACTCCTATGAGAGTTTTTCAGCTTCTTAGGTAACAAAACGCTAAAAGGCACGAATAGTATGTTATATTGAGAAACAGAACCACTTTACCAAACTCGTGTATTTTGAGTGTATTTAACATTGTTAGGTACTAAAAAGCAAAAAATGCATGCAAAGCACCCTCTATGGGGAAAGGAAACTAGATTTCAAGAAACGAGTCTTTTGAGTGTAAGCGTGTAAGGCACCAAAACGCTAAAAAGCATCTAAAACACCCTATATGGAAAGAAAAAGAAAATTACCAAAATAGTATATTTTCAGTGTTTCTGAACTACTTACGTACCAAATCGCTAAAACGCATGCAGATCTCTCTATATAGAGTAAGACAATAACATTACCAAAAACAGGTATTTTGTATGTTTTTTTTTTTTTTTAGCTTGTTATGTACAAAAACGTCAAAAACGTACTTTTATATGAGGAACCGAAAAGACATTACAAGAAACGTCCATTATGAGTGTTTTTGAGCTTCTTAGGTACTAAAACACGAGGAACGCATGAGTAACACTCTATATGTAAAAAAAATAATAAAAGGAAAACAGAACATTACCAGAACCGTGTAATTTAAGTGTATTTCACTTTGTTAGATACCAAAATGCCAAAATGCATGCAAAGAACACGTTTTTTGGTCATGTTCTGTTTCTTTTTATAGAGTGTTGCTCATGCGTTTTAGCCTTTTGATACCTAAGAAGCTCTAAAACACTTTTAATACACGTTTCTCGTGATGTGTTTTCGTTTCCATATCTAAGGTACTTTCTATGCATTTTGGCGTTTATCTATGTAACAATCTCAACAGAAATAATATTCTTTTTTTTTCATAAAGGGCGTTTTACACGCATTTTAGCATTTTGGTATGTAAGGTGCTAAAAAAATAAAAAAATAAAAAGACACTTTCTTGGTATTTTTTCCCCTATATTGGGTGTTTTCCATGTTTTTTTTCAGCATTTCAGCATTTCAACACGCTCATAAACACTCAAAAGATACGTTTTTTTTTTTTTTGATATTTTGTATCCTTACCCCTTATAGGATGCTTTGCAAAACACCCTTTATAGAGGGACAAAATAACTTTACCAAAAACGTGTATTTTCAGTGTTTATGAGCTTGTTACGTAAGAAACCGCTACAAAAGAACATTACGAGAGACGTGTATTTTGAGTGTTTTTGAGCTTCTTAGGCACCAAAACGCTAAAACGTGTAAATAGCACTATGTGGAGAAACAGAACAAAATTACAAAAAATATGTATTTTTAGTGTTCTTCTCCTAGATCTATTAACAGTGGTGTTCCTCAGGGTTCTGTCCTGTCACCCACTCTCTTCTTATTATTCATTAATGATCTTCTAAACCAAACATCTTGTCCTATCCACTCCTACGCTGATGATACCACCCTGCACTTTTCCACGTCTTTTCATAGACGTCCAACCCTTCAGGAGGTAAACATATCACGCAGGGAAGCCACAGAACGCCCGACTTCTGATCTTTCAAGAATTTCTGATTAGGGCAGAGCAAACTTGGTATTGTTCAATTTCTCAAAAGCTCAATTCCTCTATCTATCGATTCGACACAACCTTCCAGACAACTATCCCCTCTTCTTCAATGACACTCAACTGTCCCCCTCTTCTACACTGAACATCCTCAGTCTGTCCTTTACTTATAATCTGAACTGAAAACTTCACATCTCATCTCTAGCTAAAACATCTTCTATGAAGTTAGGTGCTCTGAGATGTCTCCGCCAGTTTTTCTCACCCCCCCAGCTGTTAACTCTGAACAAGGGTCTTATCCATCCATGTATGAAGTATGCTTCACATGTCTGGGGGGTTTCCACTCATACTGCTCTTCTAGACAGGGTGGAATCAAAAGCTTTTCGTCTCATCAACTCCTCTCCTCTAACTGACTGTCATCAGCCTCTCTCTCACCGCCGCAATGTTGCATCTCTAGCTGTCTTCTACCGCTATTTTCATGCTAACTGCTCTTCTGATCTTGCTAACTACATGCCTCCCCTCCTTCCGCGGCCTCGCTGCACAAGACTTTCTTCTTTCTCTCACTCCTATTCTATCCACCTCTCTAACGCAAGAGTTAACCAGTATTCTCAATCATTCATCCCTTTCTCTGGTAAACTCTGGAACTCCCTGCCTGCTTCTGTATTTCCACCTTCCTATGACTTGAATTCGTTCAAGAGGGAGGTTTCAAGACACTTATTCATCAATTTTTGACCACTGCTTTGACCCTTTTTTGGGACTGGCATTTCAGTGGGCTTTTTTTTTATTAGATTTTTGTTGCCCTTGGCCAGTGTCCTTCCTACATAAAAAAAAAAAAAAAAAATATTGCGAAATTTTATTTTATTTTTTTTCAGTTTTTGAACTTCTTATGTACCAAAACGTAAATGGCATACAAAACACAGTTTATGAAACGCTAAAATGCATGGAAAGTACCACATGTGGAAACAAAAAGACATTACGAGAAACACGTATTACTCCTATGAGAGTTTTTGAGCTTCTTAGGTAACAAAACGCTAAAAGGCACGAATAGTATGTTATATTGAGAAACAGAACCACTTTACCAAACACGTGTATTTTGAGTGTATTTAACATTGTTAGGTACTAAAAAGCAAAAAATGCATGGAAAGCACCCTCTATGGGGAAAGGAAACTTGATTTCAAGAAACGAATCTTTTGAGTGTAAGCGTGTAAGGCACCAAAACGGTGAAAAGCATCTAAAACACCTTATATGGAAAGAAAAAGAAAATTACCAAAATAGTGTATTTTCAGTGTTTCTGAACTACTTACATACCAAACCGCTAAAACGCATGCAGATCACTCTATATAGAGTAAGACAATAACATTACCAAAAACAGGTATTTTTTATGTGTTTTTTTTTTTTTTTTAGCTTGTCATGTGCAAAAACGTCAAAAACGTACTTATATATGAGCAACCAAAAAGACATTACAAGAAACGTCCATTATGAGTGTTTTTGAGCTTCTTAGGTACTAAAACACGAAAACGCATAAGTAACACTCTATATGTAAAAAAAATAATAAAAGGAAAACAGAACATTACCAGAACCGTGTAATCTAAGTGTATTTCACTTTGTTAGATACCAAAATACCAAAATGCATGCAAAGAACACGTTTTTTGGTCATGTTCTGTTTCTTTTTATAGAGTGCTGTTCATGCGTTTTAGCCTTTTGATACCTAAGAAGCTCTAAAACACTTTTAATACACGTTTCTCGTGATGTGTTTTCGTTGCCCTATCTAAGGTACTTTCTATGCATTTTGGCGTTTATCTATGTTACAATCTCAACAGAAATAATATTCTTTTTTTTTTTTTCATAAAGGGCGTTTTACATGCATTTTAGCATTTTGGTATGTAAGGCGTAAAAAAAAAAAGAACTAAAAAGACACTTTCTTGGTATTTTTTCCCCTATATTGGGTGTTTTCATGTTTTTTTTCAGCATTTCAGCATTTCAACACGCTCATAAATACTCAAAAGATACGTTTTTTTTGGGGGGGATATCTTGTATCCTTACCCCTTATAGGATGCTTTGCAAAATACCCTTTATAGAGGGACACAATAACTTTACCAAAAACGTGTATTTTCAGTGTTTATGAGCTTGTTACGTACGAAACCGCTACAAAGGAACATTACGAGAGATGTGTATTTTGAGTGTTTTTGAGCTTCTTAGGCACCAAAACGCTAAAACGTGTAAATAGCACTATGTGGAGAAACAGAACAACATTACAAAAATATGTATTTTTAGTGTTTTCACATAGCTAGAAAAAAAAAAAAAACGCCAAAAAACAAGCATAACATCCTCTATGTTGAAATAAAACGACATTACAAGAAACGTATCTTATAATTATTTTTGTTCATGTTAGACAACAAAACGCGAAAAAAGTATGGAAAGCACGATATATTGGAAAACAAAACATTATCAAAAACGTTCCTTTTCAATGTTTTTGAGGTACTTACCTACCAAAACGCTAAAACGGATATAAAACCCTCTTCATTGAGACACAGAGTAACATTACCAAAAACAAGTATTTTGGGTGTTTATGAGCTTATTATGTACATAAACGCTAAAATGCATGCAAAGTGCCCGGTATGGGAAAACGTAAGAACATTACGAGAAACGTGTATAAGCAGTGTTTTTGAGGTTCTTAGGTAGCAAAACGCGAGAATGCGTTGAATAACCCTCTATGTGGAGAATTAGTACATTACCAAAAACGTGTATTTTGAATGTTTTTTTACATTGTTAGATACCAAACTGACAAAATGCATGCAAAGCACTCTATATAGGAAAAGGAAGCGACATTACCAGAAACGTGTTTTTTTTTTCTTTTTAGCGTTTTATGTACCAAAACAATAAAAATGCTTGGAAAGTGTCCTACAAAACAACATTACAAAAAAGGTGTCTTTTGTGTGTTTTTGACCTTCTTACGTACCAAAACGGTAAAATTCATGCAAAACACTCATTATGGAGAAACAGAATACCATTACCAAAAATGTGTATTACGATGATTTTTCAGTTTGTTAGGTACATAAACAGAAAAATGCATGCAATGGACCTTATATGATGAAAGATAACAATATTAATTACAATAATATTGCATTATTAATACACACGTATTATGAATTATTAAACCTTAGCTAACAAAATTCTCAGCAACACTCTATATGTAGAAACAGAACAACATTACTAAAAACGTGTGTTATGAGTGTTAGTAGCATTGGTATGTAGAAAAATGCGAAAATTCATGCAAATTATCTCATATGGAATAACGAAAAGGCATTACGAAAAAATATATATATGTATTATGAGAGCTTTTGAGCTTTTTAGGTTTCAAAACGCAAAAACGCTTTAATAGCATTACATATGAAAAAAAAAAAAAACAGAACATTACCAAAAAACGTGTATTTTGAGTGTTTTTTGCATTGTTAGGTACCAAAGTGCCAAAATGCATGCAAAGCACCCCATATGGGGAAAATAAACGATATTTCCAGAAACATCTCTTTTGAGTGTATATGAGCATGTTAAGCACCAAAACGCTAAAATGCATAGAAATCAATCTGAATGGGAATACCAAACAATTTTACAGAAAACGTATCCTTTGAGTGTTTTTAGCTTCTTACGTAGTGAAATGCTAAAACGCATGCAAAACACTTTATGGAGAAAGAATAGCATTACCTAAAAGAAGTGTTTTCAACCTTTTTAGCTTGTTAAATACAAAAACGATAAAATGCATGGAAAGAACCCTATTTGAGGTAATGAAAAAATCATTGCTAGAGATATGTATTATGAGTGCTTTGGATCGTCTTAGGTACTAAAACGCTAAAACGCATGAATAGCACTCTATCTCGGATAGAGAACAACATTATCAAATGTTTTTTAACATTCTTAAATACCGAAACGCCGAAAAGCATGCAAAGCACCCTCAATTCTGAACTGAAATTTCGTTTACATAAACATGTCTTTTTGAATGTCCTTTGAAGGCACGAAAACACTAAAAAGCATGGAAAAAAACTCAATATGGGAAAAAAATACTAAAACGTGTCTTTTGAGTGTTTTTTAGGTACTTACGTACCGAAACTCTAAAACACTTGCAAAACACCTTTTATAAAGAAACAATAACAACTTTAATAAAAACGTGCATTTTCTGTTTTTTTTTTTTTTGCTTGTTACGTAAAAAACCGCAAATATGTATTAAAAGTGCACTTCATCGTGAAAATAAAGAACATTACGAGAGACGTGTATTTTTAGTGTTTTTGAGCTTCTTTTTGAGCTATGTACCAAAACGCTGAAACACATAAATAACACTCAATATGGAGAAACAGATTAAGAATACAAAAAAAAAAAAAACTGTATTTTGTGTGTTTTTAACATCATTAGATAACAAAACGCCAAAAAGCATACAAGGCAACCTCTACGGTTGCCTTGCATGCTACTCTACGACTTTACAGGAAACAAATCCTATAAGTGTTTTGTGCATGTTTGACAATAAAACGCTAAAATGCATCGAAAGCACCCGATATGGGAAAACAAAATAACATTACCAAAAAACGTTCCAATTGAGTGTTTTTGGGCTACCTAACTAACAAAACCCTAAAACGCATGCAAAACCCCTTTATTGAGATACAGAGTAACATTACCAAAAACAAGTATTTTAAGTGTTTTCAGCTTGCAAAGTACACAACATCGCGAAACTAAAGAACATTACGAGAAACGTGTATTTTTAATATTTTTGAGCTTCTTAGGTACCAAAACACTGAAACGCACGAATAACACTCTATACGGAGAAACAGAATAACAATACAAAAATGAAACAGGGGAAGAATGGGGAAACAAGAGTCTCCTACGAATAACTTGTTTTAGGAGTGTTTTTGAGCTTCTTAGTACCAAAAAAAAAAAAGAGCAAAAAAGCATTGAACAACACATCATATAGATAAACAACAATATTACCAAAAACGTGTATTTTGAGTGCTTTTTTTTTTTTTTTTTTTTTACACTGTTAAGTACCAAACCGCCAAAATGCACAACGACATTGAAGTTGAACATTGTTGACATTGAAATGAAACGACATTAAGTGAAACGTATCTTTTGAGTATTTTTTGTATGTTACACAGCAAAACTCTAAAAATCTTGGAAAGCATTCTATATGGGAAAACAAAAAAAAAGTCTTTTGATTTTTTTTTTTTTTTTTGGAGCTGCATATGTACCAAAATACTAAAACGCACGGAAAACACCCTTTGTGGAGACACAAAGTAACATTACCAAGTATTTTTACTTAAGAAAATATTACAAGTGTTTTTAATGTTTTTGAGCTTGTTGCGTACATAAACGTCAAAATGCATGCAAACAACCTATATGGGGAGACAAAATGACATTACGAGAAACGTATATTAAGAATAATTTTGAGCTTTCTCAAGAACCAAAACGCTAAAAAGCATGAATAGCTCTTTACATGGACAAATAGAGCAACACTACCAAAAAACATGTATTTTGAGTGCATTTCCCATTGTCATATACCAAAATGTCAAAATGTATGTAAAGCACCTTATATGGAGAGAGGAAACGACATTTTAGGAAACGTGTTTGTTGAGTGATTATGGCATGTTAAGATACCAAAAAGCTAGATAGCATTGAAAGTATCTTATGTGGAAGAACACTACATCATTATCAAATTCTTCTCTTTTCGATGTTTTTAAGCTACTTACGTACCAAAAAGCTAAAACGCAGGCAAAACACCCTTTATGGAAAAACAGTATAAGTTTACCAAAAAAAACGGTATTTTCAGAAGTTTTGAGCTTGTTACGTACAAAAATTCTAAAATGCATGGAAAGTACTCTATATGAGGAAAGAAAATAATATTAAGAGAAACGTGTGTAATGAGAGTTATTAAGCTTC
The DNA here is from genome assembly GCF_035594125.1 of Scylla paramamosain. Lineage (NCBI taxonomy): Eukaryota > Metazoa > Arthropoda > Malacostraca > Decapoda > Portunidae > Scylla > Scylla paramamosain. The sequence goes on from NC_087151.1 coordinate 21,013,560, forward strand.
TTAGGTACCAAAACGTTAAAAGGCATCAGTAGCATTCTGTATAGCGAAATAAAACTTCATTACCAAAGACGTGTATTTTGAATGTTTTTCCCATTGTTAGTTATCAAACTCCAAAATGCATGGAAAGTCACCTACATGGGGAAAGGAAACGGCATTAACAGAAACGTGTCTTTTGTGATTTCATTAAGTGTGTTAAACTTAAATTTGTATTAAGTGTGATAAGACACGATAAACGTTAAAAAGCATAGATACCATCCTGTATGGAAAAATAAAACAGTATTAGGAAAAACGTGTCTTTTGAGTGTTTTTGAACCACTTATGTACGAAAACGCTAAAACGCATGCAAAACACCTTTTATAGTGAAACAAAATAACGTAACCCAAAAAGAAGTATTTTGAGTGTTTTTCACTTTGTACCAAAACGTCAAAAAAGCATACAAAACAGCTTATATTGGGATACTAAATGAGATTTCCAGAAACATTTCTTTTGAGAGTTTATGAACGCGCTAGGAAGTAAAATACTAAAAAGCATGAAAAACGCCTTATAAGTAAAAACAAAATAACTTCAACAAAAATGTTTCTTTTAAGTGTTTTGCGCTACATATCAAAACGCTAAAACGTATGTAAAACGCCCTTCATGGAAAAACGGTATATTTCTACTAAAAACGTGTATTTGGAGTGTTTTTGAGCTTGTTACGTAGAAAAATGCCAAAAATGCGTGGAATGTACTTTATATAGGGAAAGGAGAAGACATTACGAGAAACTTGTGTTAAGAGAGCTTTTGAGCTTCTCAGGTACCAAAACGCTAAAAAGCATGAATAGCACTTCTCATGGAGGAGCAACAACAAAAAAAAAAAAAAGGTATATTTTGAATGTGTTTCACATTGTTAGATACCAAAACGCCAAAATGCATAGAAAGCATCCCGTATGGAGAAAGAAAACGAAATTTCCAGAAACGTGTCTTTCGAGTGTTGGCAAGCGTGCTAGGCATCGAAACGCTAAAAAGCATGAAAAGCACCCTATATGGGAAAACAAAAGAACATTACTAAAAACGTCTCTTTCCAGTGTTTTGAGTTATTTACGTAAGAAAACGCTAAAACGCATGTATCTCTATGGAAAACAAAATAAATACCATAAACAATAATTTTGAATGTTTTTGAGCATGTTACTTACAAAAGGCCAAAATATTTCAAACTACTTTAAATGCGGAAACGAAAAAAAAAAAACGAAAAACGCGTATTACGAGTGTTTTTGAGCTTATTAGGTACCAAAACATTCATATGCATGCATGTTTCTCCATTTGGAGAAACAGAAAAAAAATATTACCAAAACATGTATTTTACGTGTATTTCACATTGTTAGTTTCTTTCGAGTGTTTTCGAGCTACTTACATACCAAAACGCTATAACGCATGCAAAACACCTTTTATGTAGAAACAGAATAACATTATCAAAAACAGTTTTGATATTTTTTTTAGCTTGTTACGTAGACAAACGCCAAAATGTATGCAAAGTACCCTCTATGGAGAAACGAGAAAAAGAAAAAAAAAAAAGTTACCAGAAACGTGTATTAGCAATGGTTTTGAGCTTCTTGGACACCAAAACGCTAAAACGCATAAATACCACTCAATATGGAGAAACAGTACAACTTTAACAAGAATGTGTATTTTGAGTGTATTTCACTTTGGTAGGTACCAAAACGCCAAACTGAATGCAAAGGACCCTTTATGGGGGAAAGGAAGTGAGATTTCCAGAAACGTGTCTTTTTAGTATTTATGAGCGTGCTAGGTTCTAAAACGCTAAAAGGCATGGACAAAACATAAGCAATTTAACACGGGATTAGCGATCCTACAATTCCCCTTTCAGTGTTTTTGAGTTACTTACGCACCAAAACGTAAAATCGCATGCAAAAACATCTATAATGGAGAAACAGAATAACATTACCAAAAACAAGTATTTTGAATATTTTTTTTTATGCTCATTGCGTACATAAACGCAAAAAAAAAACATAAAAAGTACCGTATGGGGAGATGAAAAAAAAAAAAAAATTTCGAGAAAAGTGTATTATCAGTGGTCTTGAGCTCCTTAGATACTAAAACGCTAAAACGCATAAATAGCACTCTATATGGAGAAACAGAACAATATTACCAAGAGGATGTATTTAGAGTGTATTTCACATTGTTAGGTACCAAAACGCCAAATTCAAAGCAAAGCACACTATATGGGAAAGGAAACGAGATTTCCAGAGACTTGTCTTTTTAGTGTTTATAAGAGTGATAGGCATCAAAACACTAAAAAAAAAGCATGGAAAGCACCGTATATGAGAAAACAAAAACATTGCCAAAAATGTCTCTTTTTCAATGTTTTTGGGTTACCTACGTATCAAAACGCTAAAACGCAGGCAAAACACTCTATATGGAGAAGCAGAATAACATTACCACGAACAATTATTTTGAGTATTTTTGAGCTTGTTACTTAAAAAAAACGCCAAAATGCATGCAAAGTTCCCTATATAGGGAAGCGATACCATATTACGAGGAATGTGTATTATGAGTGTTTTTTTTTTCTTTTTTTGTTTCTTAGGTAATAAATTATGTACAAAATTGCCAAAATGTATTCAAAATACCCTATATTGCTAAACAAAACGCCATTATAAGGAACTTGTCGTATGAGTGTTTTTGAGCTTCGTAGGTACAAAGATGCTAAAACTCTTTATGAAGAAACAGAACAATATTACCAAAAATGTGTATTTTGGATGTATTTCACATTGTTAGCTCCCATAACACGAAACTACATGCAAAGCTCTCTATATGAGAAAACGAAAGGAGATTTCAAAAAATGTGTCTTTTGAATGTTTGTGAGCGTGCTAGGCATGAAAACGATAAAAAGCATGGAAAGTACCTTATATGGGAAATGGAGAAAAAGAAAAAAAACATTACTAAAAACGTCTCTTTTCAGTATTTTGAGCTACTTACGTAACAAAATGTTTAAAGGCATGCAACCCTGTATAGAAAGCAGAATAACTACCAATAAAACAAGCATTTTTGAGAGTTTTTGAGCATGTTACGTAAAAAAAATGCAAAATAATGTGAACAACTTTACATGTCGGAAAAAAAAATATTACAAGAAATATTTATTATTAGGTACGAAAGCACTAAAATACATGAACAGAATTCCTTACGAAAAAGAAAAAAAAAACAGAAAAAAATACAGAAAACGTGCATTTTGAGTGCATTTCACATTCTTAGTTGCCATAACCCAATATGAAAGCAAACCAATCTATAAGATGAAAGAAAACGGCATTTACAGTAGCGTGCCTTTTAAGTGTTTGTAAGGTTGTTAGGCACAAAAAACCTAAAACCCATGAAAAATATGCTACTCGTATATTGGAAAAGAACGCAATATTACCAAAAATGTGTCATTTTGTGTTTTTGGAGCTATTTAGGCATCAACACGTTAACACGTAAGCAAAACACACAAATAGAGAAACAATAACATTACAAAAAAAAAAAAGTATATTGAGTGTTTTCATACTTGTTATGTGCAAAAACCTCAAAATGCTTGGAAAATGCCCTGTATGGGGAAATAAAAAGACATTACGAGAATCTTGTATTATGAGCGTTTTTGAGCTTCATTGGTGTCAAAATGCTAAAACGCATAAATATCACTCTATATGAAGAAACAGAACAACATTAACAAAAACGTATATATTGAGTATAGTTCACATTGTCAGGTACCAAAACGACAAAATGCATGCAAAGCACCCTATCTGGGATAAGGAAACGAGGTTTCCCATACAAAAAAAAAGTGTCTCAGCGTTTATGAGCGTGTTAGGCACGAAAATGCAAAAAGAGAAAAAGAAAAAAACTCTATATGGGAAAAGAAAATATATGGGTATAAGAACTCTATATGGGGTAACGAAAGAACATTATGAGAAACATTATGAGTGTTTTAAAGCTTCTTAGGCACAAAAAACGTTAAAACGCAGATATACCATACAGTATGAAGAAACGAACATTAGCAAAAATGTGTTTTTTCAGTATATTTCACATTCTTAGGTACCAAAATGTCAAAATGCATGCAAAAGCCCTTCATAATGGGAAACCAAAGGAAATTTCCAGAAACGTTTCTTTTGAGTGTTTATAAGCGATTTATGTATCGAAACGATATATTTGAAAAGGAAACGAGATTCCCAGAAACGTGTCTTTTCAGTGTTTGTATGAGTGCCAGCCACAAAAACGCTAAAGAGCATGGAAATCACCTTATATGGAATACAAAACTACATTACGAGAAACTTGTCTTTTGGGTGTTTTTTTTTTTTAGCTTTTTCCGTACCAAAACGATAAAACGCATGCAAAATACCCTTATAAAAGAAAAGAAAAAGTATTTTGAGTGTTCTGAGTTTGTAACGTAGGAAAACGACAAAATGCATGCAAAATAACCTGTATGGGTTAACGAAAGAACATTATGAGAAACGTGTTTTATGAGTGCTTTTCAACTTCTTAGATAAAAAAAACCGCGAAAATACCTAAATATCCCTCTATATTAAGGAACAGAACAACATTACCAAAAACGTGTATTTTGAGTGTTTTTTTCACATTCTTAGGTACCAAAAAGCTAAAAACGCATGCAAAATCCCCTATATGAGCAAACGAAACCAAATTTCCAGAAACTTGATTTTTGGGGAATTTATGAGCGTTCTAGCTATCAAAACGCTTAAAAGCATGGAAATCAACCTATATTGGAATACGAATGAACATTACCAAAAATGTACATTTTGAGAGTCTTTCACATTGTTAGGTACCAAATTGGCAAAATGCATGCAGAACCCAAAATATGAGGAAATAAAACGAAATTTACAGAAACGTTTTTTTTTTTCAGTATTTATGAGCTTGTTAGACACAAAAACACTAAAAAGCATGGAAAGCATTTTATACAGGAAAAAAAAAAAAACATTAACAAAAACTTTTTTTTCAGGTGTTTTGAGCTACTTCCTTAACAAAACGCTAAAACACATGTAAACATGCGGGAAAGAGAATAACTAACAAAAACAATTATTTTGAGGGCTTTTGAGTTTGTTATGAACAGATACGCCAAAATACTGCAAACTACCCTATATGAGGAATAGAAAAAAAGAAAACGAAAAACATGTATTATGAGTTTATTTCAGCTTCTTAATTACCAAAACCCTAAAACTCATGAATAGCACTCTATATGCAGAAATAGAATAACATTACCAAAACGCCAAAATGCAGTCAAAGCATCATATATGGGGTAAGGAAACAAGATTTCCAAAGAATAAATGTGTCTTTTGAGTGTTTATGACTGTAATAGGCATCAAAACACTATAAATTATACAAAATACTCGACATTGTTAGGCACCAAAGCGGTAAAAAGCATGGAAATCACCCTTCATGGGAATATAAAACGGCATTACGCAAAACGTGTCTATCGAGTGTTTTAGAAATTCTTATGTTTGAAAATGCTAAAGCGCATGCAAAAATATATGTTATGGAGAAACAAAATAATATTACCAAAATCAAGATTTTTTTTCTAGTTTTTCAGCTTGTTACGTAGAAAAATGTCAAAAAGCATGGAAAGTACCCTTAATGCGGAAAAGAAAAGACATTACATGAAACGTGTATTATGAGCATTTTTGTTTTTTTTAGGTTTCAAAACGTTAAAACACATGAATAGCACTCTATATGGAGAAACAGAATAATATTGCCAAAAATGTGTATTTGCATGCAATGCACTTTCCATGGTAAAAGAGAATGAGATTTCCAGAAACGTGTCTCGAGTGTTTATGAGCGTGCTAGGCACCAAAGCGCTAAAAAGTATTAAAAGCACCTTCTATGGGAATAGAAAACAGCATTACCAAAAAGGTGTCTTTTGAGTGTTTTTCAGCTGCTTTGGTACCAAAACTCTAAAACGCATGAAAAAAAACCCTTTATGAATAAAAAATAATATTACCAAGAAGAAGTATTTTCAGTGTTTTAGGACTTGTTACGAAAAAAAAAAAACTATATTCATGTAAAGTAACCTATGAGGAAAGGAAAGGTCATTACGAGACACTTTTATTATAAATGTTTATCAACTTTATAGGTTCCCAGACGCTAAAACGCATTAACATGTCTCTATATGGAGAAACAGAACCACATAACAAAAAAATATGAAAAAAAAACGATATATCCAGAAACGAGTCTTTTTGACTGGTTATGAGCGTGTTAGGCAAAACGCATGGAAAACCCCCTAAAAAGAAAAACAAAACAGTAATATATTGGGAAACTAAAAGACATTACGAGAATAGTGTATTATGGGAGTCTTGAGCCTCTAGATACTAAATGCTAAAACGCATGGCTAGCATATCTATATCGAGAAACAGAACAACATTGCCAAAAACGTGTATTTTGACTCTTTTTTCACATTATTATTATTATTATTAGTCCATGTAAAGCTCACTATAAGAGGAAACGAAACATTACTTTTCATTTCAGCGTTATTCAACTTATAATAAACCGAACGCTGAAACGCGTGCATCCACTCTGTGGCGAAAAGCAAAATAAAAACATTACGAAAACAAGTGTTTTTAATGTTTATTTATTTGTTTATTTATCTATTTATTTATTTATCTATTCTCTTTTTTTGGGGCATGTAACGTAGAAAAACGCAAAATGCAGGCAATATGGGAAAATGAAAGGACATTACCAGAGACGTGTATTATGAGCGTTTTTAAGTTATTTAAGTAATAATAATATTATTAAAAACGTTTATTTTCAGCGTATTTCACATGTTTTGATACCAAAACGCCAAAATGCATGCAAAGTACCTTATATGGCGAAGAGAAACGACAGTTCCAGAAATGTGTCTTTTGGGTGTTTATAAACGTGTTAGGCACCAAAACGCTCTAAGGCATGGAAAACTCTCTATATGAGGAAACAAAGAAATTTACAAAACACGTTTTTTGACCTACTTCCGTACTAAAACGCTAACATTCTTGCAAAAAAAACATACTTTAAGGAGAAAGAGAATAACTTTACCAAAAAACAAGTATTATGAATGTTTTCAGCTTCTTTCGTACAAAAATGCATGGAAGGTACCCAATATGGGGAAACGAAAAGACATTATGAGAATTAAGCATTTTAAGTGTATTTGACATTCTTAAGCACCAAAACTTTAAAGGTTATGAATAACATTCTATATGTAGTGAAGAACATTACCAAAAATTTGTATTTCGAGTATTTTCACAATGTTAGGTACCAAAACGCCAAAAAAACATATGGCGAAGCGAAACTACTTTACCAGAAAAGTGTCTTTTAATTTTACTAATTGATTAATTTTTTTTTTTTACGCCCCAAAAGGCTAAAATACATAGGAAGCACCATATATTAGGTACTAAAACTTAAAAACGCATGAATAGCACTGTATGTGGTAAGACAGAACATTACCGAAAACCTGTATTTTGACTGTTTTTCACATTATTAAATTCCAGTTTAATTATGAGTGTTTTCAATTTCTTGCTTACCAAAATACTTAAACGCATGCAAAACACCCTTTGTAGAAAAACAGATTAACATTATCAAAAACAAGTCTTTTAAGTGTTTTTGAGCTTGTTATATACAAAAAACGCCAAAATGCATAAAAAAAGAAAAAAAAAACATATATATGCAAAAGAAAGGACATTGACAGAGGTGTGTATTTTAAGTATCTTTGAGTTTCTTAGATACCAAAACGTTCATACGCATGAATAGCACGTGGTATGGAAAAAAAAAAAAACATTACCAAAAACGTGTATTTTAAGTGTTTTCACATTATTAGGTACAAAAATGCCAAAATTCACACAAAGCATCCTATATGTGGAAACAAAACGACTTTACCAGAAATCTGTTTTGAGTGTTTTTGAGCGTGTTAGCTACTAAAACGCTAAAAAGAATGGAATTCACCTTATATGAAAAAAAAATTAATAAATATTACGAAAAACGTATGTTTTGAGTGTTTTTCAACTTTTTACGTACCAAAACGTTAAAAAGTATCCAGAACAAACTTTATGGTGATATAGAATAACATTATTAAAGATAACTCTTTTAGTTTTTTGTTTTTAATTGTTACGTAGAAAACGACAAAATGCAATTAAAGAACTCTATATGGTGAAACGAAAAGACATTACGAAAAATGTGAATTATAAGTGTTTTTTTTTTGTTTTATCTTTTTTGGTACTAAACGCGAAAACAGGTCAATACCACTCTATATGGAGAAAAAAAAATAAAATAGGAAAAACTTGTACTTTGAGTTTTCCTCACATTGTTAGGTATCAAAACGGCAAATTGCATAAAAAGCCTCCTTTATGGGGAAACGAAACGACATTCCAAAAAACATATGTTTTCAGTGTTTTTGTGCATGTTAGGCACCAAAACGCAAAATAAGCATGGAAAGCACCCTATATGGGGAATGAGCACAAAATTACCAAAAACGAGTGTTTTTGATTGTTTTTAGCTTCTTGCGTACCAAAAAAACACGTCAAAAACACCCTACATTGAGAAACAGAATCAAATTATCGAAACAAATATTTTGAGGGTTTTTGAGCTTGCTATGAAAAAAGACACCAAAATGTATGGAAAATATCTTACATGTAAATTAAATTGAGAAACGTGTATTATGAGTGTTTTTGAGCTTTTTAGTTACCGAAACAGCTAAAACCCAATAAGAGCACTCTATATTGAGATACATAACAAAAATACAAAAACTTTGTATCTTGAATGTATTTTAAGATACAAGATTTTGTATCTTGAATGTACTGAATGGTATCAAAACGCCTAAAATGCAAACATTTCCAGAAACATAGCTTTTAAGTGTTTATGATGTGTTAGGCACCAAAACACTAAAAAAAAAAAAAAAAAAGCATGGAAAGCACCCTATTATGGGAAAAAGAAAAAACAACGTGTAAAAGACTCGTTTTTTGTATTTTTGTATTTTTTCAGCTTCCTACGTTCGAAAACGGTAAACGGATGCCAAAAAAAAAAAAAACTTCAGAGAGAAACTGAACAAAAACACCTTTTTTTTTTTTATGGAGAAGACAAGTAATATTACCAGAAACAAAAATTTAGACTTTTTTTTTTACTTGGTACGTAGAAAAAATCCCAAAATGCATGCATGAAAATACCCTATACGGAAATAAAAAGACGTAAATAGAAGTGTAATATGAGTGTTTTTGAGGTTCTTAGGTACCAAATTCCTAAAACGCATGAATAGCACTCTACATGGAGAAACAGAAAAAAAAAATAAAAATAAATAAATAAATAACATTACAAAAAATGTATATTTTCAGATTATTTCACATTGCTAGGTACGAAAACGCAAAAAAATCATGCAGAGTATCCTATATAGGGAAAAGAAACGACATTTACAGATAAGTGTCTTAGGTATTTATGAGCGTGTTAGGTACCGAAACGCTAAAACGCATGGAAAGTACCCTATATAGGAATAAAAGAACTTTACAAAAAAACGTGTCTTTTCTATGTCTTTGAGCTACTTAAGTATTAAAACGCTAGGATAAATGCAAAACACACGTTATGAAGAAAGAAAATAACATTACCAAAAACAAATATTTTGAGTGTTTTTGAGATTCTTAGGTATTAAAACGCTAAAACGCATGAATAGCACTCTATATGGATAAATATAACATCATTTTATATTATATATTATATTATCTACTATATTATATAATATATATTATATATTATATTATATATTTCAGTTTCTTAGGTACCAAAACCGCAAAATGCACGCAAAGCACCCTATATGGGGGAAAGGAAACGAGATTTACAGAAAAGTTTTTTTTTAGCATTTATGAGCGTGCTAGGCGTCAAAACGCTAAAAAAAAAAAAAAAGCATGGAAAGCATACTATACGGAAATAGATAAATAAATGAATAAACAAACATTACCAAAGAAAGTCTCTTTTCAGTGTTTTCAGCTGCTTACTTACCAAGACGCTAAAACACATGAAAAAAAAAAAAACTCCCATTATGGAGAAAGACAATAATATTTACGAAAAAAAAATAGGCATTTTGAACTTTTTACGTATAAAAACGCCAAAATGCATACAAAGTACTCTTTATCGGGAAAACAAAAGTTATTACTATAAATGTGTATTATGAGTAATTTTGAGCTTCATAGGTAACAAAACGCTTAAACGCATTAATAGCACTCAATATGGAGAAACAGAACATTACCAAAAACGTGTAATTTGAGTGTATTTCATATTATTAGGTACCAAACCGCAAAAATGAAGGCAAATGAAACGAGATTTTCAGAAACGTGTCTTTTGAGTGTTTATTATTGTTTTAAATACCGAAACGCTAAAAAAAAAAAAAAATCAAACCATCTTATATGGGAATAGAAAAAAAAAATCGTCTTTTCAGTATTTTCAGCTTTTTACGTAGCAAAGCGCTAAAATGCATGGAAAACACCCTTTTGTGGAGAAACAGAAAAACATTATTTAAACAAGTATTTTGAATGTTTTTGTGCTTGTTACGTAAAAAAGAAAAAAAAAAAGCCGAAATGCATTCTACCCTTTATCAGTAAACGAAAAGAAAAGTATATTATGAGTGTTTTTTTGAGTTTCTTAGGTATCAAACCTCGAACACGCATGAAAAGCTCTCTATATGGAGAAACAGAACATTACTCAAAACGTGTAATTTGAGGATTTTTCACATTGTTAGGTACCAGAACGCCTAAATGGATGCAAAGCCCCTCGTATGTGGAAAAGAAGCAACATTCCAAGAAACTTACCTCTTAAGTGTTTTTGTGCATGTTAGGCACCAAAGCACTAAAGTGCATGAAAAGTACACCATATTAGAATACAAAACATGTAAAAAAAAAAAAGTATCTTTTGAGTGTTTCTGAGCTTCTCACTTACCAAAACGCTAAAACGCATGCAAAACACCCTTTATGGAAAAACAGAATAACATAACAAAAAATGTGTTTTTTAGCTTATTAAGTACAGAAACGGCAAAATACATGTAAAGTACCCGATATGATGAAACAAAACGGTATCGCTGGAAACTTATTTTATGAGTGTTATTGACCTTCTTAGGTAACAAAACGATAAAAAAACTTGAATAGCATTCTATCTGTAGAAACAGAACAACAATTAGGTTAGGTTAGGTTACGTTAGGATAGGTTAGGTTAGATTAGGCTAGGTTTAGGTTAGGTTAGGTTAAGTTAGGATAGGTTAGTTTAGGTTAGATTAGGTTAAGTTAGGTTTGAGTGTTTTTTTATTTACTTTTTTTATTTTATAAAATATTTTTATGTTACCTTTATTTTATAAATAATAAGGAGGAGCTGAAAAACTCAATATATACGTGTTTTGTAATGATGTTTGGTATTCCCATATACAGTGATTTCCATGCATTTTAGCGTTTTGGTGAAAAAAAAAAAAACGAGAAATGTGTTTATTAACGTGTTAAGGCACCAAAACGCATGAAAATCACTCTATATGAGAAAACAAAACAACATTACCAAAGAAATCTCTTTTCAATGTTTTTGAGCTACTTGCGTACCAAAACGCTAAACGCATGCAAAACACCCTTTCTCAAGAAACAATAATATTACCAAAAACAAATAATGTGATTGTTAATGTGTTTTTGCGTACAAAAACGACAAAATGCATGCAAAAGTACCCTATATGGTGAAGCGAAAAGACGTTACAAGATCCGCATATTATGAGTGTTTTTGATCTTCTTAGGTAAGAAAACGCTACAAAGCATGAATAGCACTCTATGTTGAGAAACATAACAACATTACCAAAACCGAGTATTTTGAGTGTATCTCACATTGTTAGGTATCAAAAAGCCGAAATACATGCAAAAGCTTGTGGGGAAAGAAAAGGAGATTTTCAGAAACGTGTCTTCTGAATGTTTACGAGCGTGGTAGGCACCAAAATGATAATAAGCATGGAAAGGACCCTATGTGGGAAAACTAAACAATATTAATAAAAACGTCTCTTTTCAGTGTATTTGAGATACTTACGTACGAAAACGATGAAACGCATTCAAAAGACATTTCATGGATAAACAGTATAATTTACTAAAAACGTGCATTTTGAGTGTTTTTTTTTTAGCTTTTTACGTAGAAAAATACCAATATGCATGCAAAGTACTTTGAAACAAAAGACATTATGAGAAAAGTGTGTTATGAGAGCTTTTGAGCTTCTTAGGTACCAAAATCCTAAAACGCATTAATAGCACTCTATATCGAGAAACAGAACATTACCAAAAAATTGTCATTTTGGTGTTTTGAGTGTGTTACGTACAAAAACGCCAAAATACATGTAAAGTACCTTAGATGGAAAACAAGCAGTTATTGACAAGAAGAGTGTATTAGAAGTGTTTCTGAACTTCTTAGGTACCAAGACACAAAAACGCGTAAAATTCACTCTATATGAAGAAACAGAACATTAGCAAAAACATGTCTTTTGAGTTTTTATCACCTATTTGAGTACCAAAACTCCAAGACGTATCCAAAGCACGTAATTACAAGAAAAAGAACAAAGTTATCAAAAACGTGTATCGTGAGTGAAATTGAGCTCATTATATACCAAACCTTCACAATGCATGCAAATCACACAAAATAAGGAAACGAAAAGAAATTATGAGAAATATATATATATATATATATATATATATATATATATATATATATATATATATATATATATATATATATATATATATATATATATATATATATATATATATATATATATATATATATATATCTTTTTTTCATCTTGGTTACCAAATCGCAAAAGCGAGTGAAGAAGCATTCTTTAAGGAGAAGTAGAACATCACCAAAAACGTATATTTTGATTGCTTTACAAATTCTTAGCTACCAATACGACAAAATCCGTGAAAGCACTCATGTTAGGTACAATAACGGCAAACTGCGTGCATAGTGCCCTATTTGGTAAAAAAATATTGATTGCCAGAAACGTGTTTTATGAGTGTTATTGACCTTAAGTAACTAAACGCAAAAGCGCGTGAATAGCACTGTATATGTAGAAACTGAATTATACATATATATATATATATATATATATATATATATATATATATATATATATATATATATATATATATATATATATATATATATATATATATATATATATATATATATATATATATATATATATATATATATACATATATAAACTTGTGTTTTGAGTGTTTTTTTAGTGTTAGGTACCAAAATACCATAATGCATGCAAAGCTCTTTTTATAGACAATAGAAATAAGATTACCTGAAAGGTGCTTTTTTCACTGATTTACTGCGTTTTAGGCATCAGAACACTAAAATGATGGAAAGCATTGTAAATTGGAAAACAAAACATTACCAAAAACCGTGCCTTTTTATTTTTTTGAGCTATTATGTACCAAAACGCTAACATGCATGCAAAACACCCATTAAGAAGAAACAATAACTTTACAAAAAAAAAAAAAAAAGTGTATGTTCAGTGTTTTGAGCTCCTTTCGTAAAAAAAAATACGATAAAATGCATGTAAAGTATCCTATATTGAAAAGGAAACGATGTAGCAAGAAACGTGTGTTTTTTAACATCTTAGGTAACAAAGCGTTAAAACACGTGAAAACACTTTATATGGAGAAACAGAACAACATTGCCAAAAACGTCTGTTTTGAGGGTTTTTACATTGTTATGTACCAAAACGCCAAAATGAATGCAAAACACTCTATATGGGGAAATGAAAGAACATGACGAGGAACATGTATTGTGAGTGTTTTTTGAGCTTTTTAATTAAAAAAAGGACTCATAAGACACGTTTCCGGTGATATTTTTTTGTTTCCCCATACTATCATACGTTTAGGCGTTTTGTCACCTAATGAACTGAAAAAAAAAAAACACTAAAGCACACGTTTCTGGTAATTTTATATTCCTCTTGAAAGAGTGTTTTGTATGCATTTTTTAGAATTTTGGCACGTAAGAAGCTTAAAAACACAAAAGTCATGATTTTAGTAATATTGTTTACAGGGTTCCTATATTGGATGTTTTCTGTGATTTTTAGCAATTTTGTGCTCTATATGCTCAAAAACACGGAAATAACACGTTTTTGGTAAAAGCGTTTAATTACCCTACATAGGGTGCTTTGCTTACATTTTGGCGTTCTGGTACCTAACAAGCTCAAAAAACAATCAAAATACACTTTTTTTTTCAAGAATTTGTTTTGTTTCTGTAAAAGCATGCAAAACAGCATGCTTTTTACCGTTTTGGTTCTTAAGAAGCTGAAAAAAAAACCCAAGAGTTAGGTTTTTGGTAATGTATTATTTTCTATTATAGTGTGATTTAAATGCTCTGATGCGTCTTGATATGTAACAATTTTAGTTTTAATACAGATTTTTGGTAATGTAAAAGTGTTTCTTCATATATATTTCATTGCACATATTTTGTCGTTTTGGTACCTAATATGGTGAATAGAACTCAATACACGTTTTTGTTAAAATTGTACTGTTTCTCACTATAGAGGACAATTCACGTGTTTTAGTGTTTTGATACCTTAGAACATATAAAAAAAAAAAAAACACTCATAATACACGTTTGTGATTATATCGTTTCGTTTCACTATACAGGCTACGTTGCATGTGTTTGGTAATTTGGTACCTAACAAACTCAAAAATACTTAAAACACACGTTTTTTTAAATGTTCTGTTTCTCCAGAAACTGTTATATTGCGTTTTGGTAATTAACATGATATGCTTTAGCGTTTCACCTCATAAGAACCTTAAACACTCATAAGACATGTTTGTGGTAATATCGATTAGTTTCCAAGTATAGGCTACTTTGCACCTAAAACGCACGTTTTAATAATGCTTTTCTGCTTCTACAGAACGAGTTTTAGAGCTTTTCAGAGTGTTGTTATGTAAGATAAGATGTTATGTAAGATGATGAAAACACTCAAACGACAAGATTTTTGTAATGTTGTTTCGATTTCTCATAAAGGTAGTTTTCCATGCTTTTTACCGTTTGAGTGACTAATATGATGAAAAACACGCAAAAGAAACGTTTCTTGTATTGTCGTTTCATTACCCTATATAGGGTGTTTTGCATGCATTTTGGCGTTTTGGTATCTAACAAGCTAAAAAATACTCAAAATACATTTTTTGATGATGTTCTTTTTCATTCTTATTAACGGGTGTTTTGAATATGTTTTAACGTTTTGGTACGTAAAAGCACTCAAAAGATGCGTTTTTGGAAATTTTTTTTTTTTTTTTCCATATATAGTGTGCTTTGCATGCACTTTGACGTTTTGGTACCTAACAAGTTCAAAAACAGGATTTTGGTAATAGAGTTATCTTTTTTCCAAATAAGTTTTTTTTTTTTTTGTATGCATTTTGGCGTTTTTATGTCTAACGGGCTGAGAAAGACTCACAATACACATTTTTTTTTTCTGTAATATTGTTGTTTCTGAATATAGAGTACTATTCACGTGTTTCAGTATTCTGATACCTAAGAACATCTAAAACTCTCATAATACATGTTTGTGATTTTTATCGTTTTGTTTTCCTATATTGGCTAATTTCCATGTGTTTTGGCATTTTGGTACCTAGCATACTGCAAAAAAAAAAAAAATGTTTTTGAAGTTTTTCTGTTTCTTTAGATAGGGTTCTTTGTATGTATTTTGATATTTTGGTACCTTATATGGTGAATCACACTTATAATACACGTTTTTGGTGATGATGTTCTTTTCTCAATATTACTAATAATTAATATTAATTAAAATTAATAATATTAATATGTTTTGGCACATCTGCCCCTCAGAATCTTTAAACACTAATAAGTCATGTTTGTGGTGATATTTTTTATTTTCCCTATATTGGCCACTTTTGATGTGTTTTAGAGTGTTGGTACCTAATAAACTAAAAAAAAAAAAGTGCTCAAAACACATTTTTTGGTAATGTTGTTCTCTTGCTCCAGAAAAGGTGTTTTGTATACTTTTTAGAGTTTGGGTAGATTAGGAGCTGAAAAACACTAATAAGACACAATTTTGGTAATACCCCTTTTTTTTCCTTTATAGGATTTTTTTTCCATGCTTTCCAACGTTTTGGTTCCTAATATACTAAAAAATGCGCAAATCACACATTTCTGATAATGTTATAGCATTGTCCCATATAAGGTGTTTTGTATGCATTTTGACATTTTGGAACCTAAGAAGCTAAAAAATACTCAAAAGACACTATTTTCAAATAATTTATGTTTCTACATGAAAGGTGATTTGCATGCGTTTTAGTGTTTTAGTACGTAAATTGAAAACAGTCAAAAGCTCCGTTTTTGGTAATGTTCTTTTATTTTGCAATATAGTGTACTTTGTATGCAGTTTCACATTTTGATACCTCACAAGTTTAAAAAGTCATAATACAGGATTTTAGTAATGTAGTTGTTTTTTTCATATATTGTCATTTTATGTATTTTAGCGTTTTGGCACCTAATATGGTGAATAAGACTCAAAATACACATTTTTGTTAATGATGTTCTGTTTTTCAATATAAAGTTATATTAATTTGTTTTAGCGTTAAGCACTTAAGAATCTAAAAACACTCATAAGACACGTTTGTCATAATATCATTTAATTTCCAAATAATGACCACTTTGTTTTATTACCTAATAAACTGCAAAATGCTCAAAACACACGTTTTTGGTATTGTTGATCTGTTGCTTCATAAAGGGTGTTTCATATGCATTTTAGAGATTTGGTTTGTTAGAAGCTGAGAAACATTAAAATGACACGATTTGTGTACTATTGTTTAACTTTCTTAAATTTTTTTTTTCCCATGTTTATTTATTTATTTATTTATTTTTATAGTTTTGTGCGTAATATGCTCAATAACACGCAAATGACACGTTTCTGATATGTTGTTTCATTACCCAATATAGGGTGCTAAGAATCCATTTTGATGTTTTGGTATCTAACACGCTCATAAACACTCAAAATACACATTTTTGGATGTTGTTCTGTTTTTTTCTATTAAGCAGTGTTTTGCATGCGAGGCTGTTGTCTTTAACGTTCGAGAATAGAGTGTAATAAAGGTGTCTGCTCTAACCTCTTAAACTACTGCACTATTGCTTTAATTTCCTGCCCCTCTGAAGTTTTGAATATATCCTGAATAGGAAGATTCTTAAACATCTATCATTTCACGACCATACATGTGATCGCCAGTATGGGTTCAGTCATGGCCGCTCTATTGGCCATCCTTACTGAGTCTTGGTCATCTTCTTTTAAGGATTTTGTGAAACTTTCGCTGTTGCCTAAGAAATATCAAAAAGGTTTTGACAGAATATGGCATGATCTTTAATTTACAAACTACCTTCCTACCTACTTACCTTCTATCCTTTTCTCTGTAATTTCACCTCAAATGTCCTTTCAGTCCGTTATATTGTTGCTGTTGTAGGCGGAGACTATTCTTCTCCAAAGTCTACGCATTAACAGTGGTGTTCCTATTATTCATTAACGATCTAAGACAAAATTCTTGTCCTATCCACTTCTACGCTGATACCACTATGCACTTTCCTACGTCTTTTCGTAGACGTCCAACCCTTTAGAAGCTAAACAGCTCACGTCGGGAAGCCACACTACGCCAGACTTCTAATTTCTTTAAAATTTCTGTTTGCGGTAGAGTAATGCCTCAAAAACTCAATTCCTTCATATATCAACTTAACAGAGCGTTCCAGATAACTATCCCTTCTTTTTTATTGACACTCAGCTGTCCCCTGCCGCTACATTGACCTTCATCTGTCTGTCTTTCATTAATAATCTAAGCTGGAAACTTCACATCTCATCTCTAGCTAAAACAGCTTATATGAAGTTAGGCATTCAGAGTCGTCCCCGCCAGTTTTTCTCACCCCCCACCACAACTTGTTTTTGGGCGTCGTATTGTCCATGTTTTCCCAGGAGTGAACGAAAACACAAGTAGAACAGCTACTGTATATATATTAATAATAGTACAGAAGCGTAGAGAGCCACGTGACCAACTGGCCCGCGAGGAGGGGATGTGGGCAGGTGTCAAGCTGTGACTGAGTGGGCACGCAAGGGAAGACGCCAACTGAGACCCACAAACAAAATGAAAACGAGTAACGTCCCGTAAGCAAATAAATAAATAAATAAATAAATAAATGAATAAGTGATGAATAATAATACATGTAATAATTACAATAATTATAATGTAAGAAAAGAAAATAAACTTTATGTATATATATATATATATATATATATATATATATATATATATATATATATATATATATATATATATATATATATATATATATATATATATATATATATATATATATATTTACACTATCATAAGCTACTGACCATGTACATATACAGGGCCATTATCAATCCATGTAAGAAGTTCCAAACATGTATAGGTTCCACTCATACCGCTCTTTTAGGCAGGGTGAAATAAAAAGTTTTTCGTCTTATCAATTTCTCTAACTGATTGTCTTCAGCCCTTCTCTCATCGCTGCAATGTTGTAATTTAAAATTATTATTATCGTTATTACAACTATAACAATAATAATAATAATAATAATGATAATAGCAAGAGGAACAACAACAATACTACTACTACTAATAATAATAATAACGATAATAATAATAATAATAATAATAATAATAATAATAGTAATAATAATAATAATAATAATAATAATAATAATAACATAACAAGCATGCAAGAACATGACAATTAATTATAACGACAAACGACTGTTTCTTATAACTGGTTGCAGGAGGAACTGTCTCCCACTGAATCGTGACATGTATTGCGCCCGTTATTTCATGGAATGTGGCTTGAATGACCCTTCTTCCTGCCCCCGTGGCGATCAGTGCTTTCCCGAAGTGTGCGGTATTCTGTGTGTCTCAAGGTCCCATAATCAGTAATGAGGGTGAGTTTTGACGAGAGAGAGAGAGAGAGAGAGAGAGAGAGAGAGAGAGAGAGAGAGAGAGAGAGAGAGAGAGAGAGAGAGAGAGAGAGAGAGAGAGAGAGAGAGAGAGAGAGAGAGAGAGAGAGAGAGAGAGAGAGAGAGAGAGAGAGAGAGAGAGAGAGAGAGAGAATTAGGTAGGCATGAAAGTGCTTTCCGCATTTGACTTACTTACTAGAGCTTTATTTATTTACTTTATTTACTTATTTATTATTTATTATTTTTGTAAGTTATCTTCGCATTGGCACAACTTATCGTCTTACACGTTTCCAGCAAGTAGAGATGACTTGTGTAAGGATAATACATACATAGTAATTGTAATTATGTTATTCCGTTAACAGTAAATGAAAATTCAGGTATTTTGAATTCCTTCCAGTGAAAAAGAGAGAACATGGCTATTATTATTTTTATTATTCTTCATCCATATCTTATAATGATTATGATTGGTACTATTCTTAATATAGTTTTTCTTCTTTTCTTTTCTTCTTTTTTTTGTTCTTCTTCTTCTTCTTCTTCTTCTTCTTCTTCTTCTTCTTCTTATTATTATTATTATTATTATTATTATTATTATTATTGTTATTATTATTATTATTATTATTATTATTGTTTTATTATTATTATTATTGTTGTTGTTATTAATATTATTATTAATATTATTATTATTATTATTATTATTATTATTATTATTATTATTATTATTGTTATTATTATTATTATCATTATTATTATTATTATTATTATTATTATTATTATTATTATTATTTTTATTAAAAAAGCATGGAATCTATTTTATATTGGAATACAAAACAATACTGCCAAAAACGTGTCTTTTCAGTGTTTGTGAGCTTTTTGCGTACTGAAACGCTAAATCGAATGCCCCCCCCCCCAAAAAAAAAATATTGCGGAACAGAATAACATTACCAACGATACGATATTACAAGAAACATGTATTACAAGTGTTTCTGAATTTCTTAGGTACCAAAACGGTAAAACGCGTAAATAGCACTTTCTATTTACTAGAAAAGAACAGCATTGACAAATGTATCTTTTTTATTTATTTATTTATTCTTTACGTTGTTTTGTATCAAAACGACAAAATGGATGCAAAACACTCCTTATGGAAAAACAAAAGGGCATTACGAAAAACGTGTGTTTTTGAGCTATTTAACTACCAAAACTCTAAAATGTGTTAATAGTACCCTATATGGTGAAACAAAACTACATTATCAAAAACGCTTATTTTGAATGATTCTTTTTTCACATTGTTAGGTACCAAAGGGACAAAATGCATTTAAAGCACTCTGTATGGGGAAATGAAATGACATTACAAGAAACATTTCTTTAGAGTGTTTATGAGCTCGTTAGGCATCAAAATGCTATAATGCATGGAAAGCACTCTATATTGGAATACAAAAGCACATTACGAAAAGCGTGCCTTTTGAGTGGTTTTGAGCTTCTTATGTATCAGATCGCTAAAATACATACTAAACTTCCATTGTGGAGAAACAGAATAACATTACCAAAAATGTGTTTGTATGGTGAAACAAAACGACATTACCTGAAACGTATATTATTGTTTTTGACCTTCTCAGGTACTAATATCCTAAAACGAGTAAATAACAATCCATATGTAGAAACTGATCAACATTACCAAAAGCGTGTATTTAGGTATTTATCACAATGTTAGGTACCAAAACGCCAAAATACCTATATACCCCATATAAAGTGATTTCACTTTATATGGGGAAAGGAAACGTTACCAGAAAAGTGTCTTTTTAGTGTTTTAGGCAACAAAACTCTAAAATGCTTAGAAAGCACCCTAGTAGCTGGGGGGGGGAAGAAAAAAAAACTTGCAGAGACGTCTCAGAACACCTAACTTCAAAGAAGCTGTTTTAGCTAGATATGAGATGTGAAGTTTCCACTTCAGATTATAAGTAAAGGACAGACCGAGAATGTTCAGTGTAGAAGGGGGGACAGTTAAATGTCACTGAAGAAGACGGGATAGTTCTCTGAAAGGTTGTGTCGAGTTGATTGGAGGAATTTAGTTTTTGAGGCATTGAACAATACCAAGTTTGTTCTGCCCGAATCAGAAATTTTAAAAAAGATCAGTAGCCAGGAGTTCTGTGGCTTCCCTGCATGAAACGTTTACGTCCTGAAGTGTTGGACGTCTATGAAAAGATGTGGAAAAGTGCAGGGTGGTATCATCAGCGTAGGAGAGGATAGGACAAGAAGTTTGGTTTAGAAGGTCATTGATGAATAATAAGGAGAGAGTGGGTGATAGGACAGAACCCTGGGGAACACCACTGTTAATAGATTTAGGAGAAGAACAGTCATCGTCTACCACAGCAGCAATAGAATGGTCAGAAAGGAAACTTGAGATGAAGTTACAGAGAGAAGGATATAAGCCGTAGAAGGATAGTTTGGAAATAAAAGCTTTGTGCCAAATTCTATCAAAAGCTTTTCATATATCCAAGGCAACAGCAAGAGTTTCACCAAAATCTCTAAAAGAGGATGACCAAGACTCAGTAAAGAAAGCCAGATCACCAGTAGAGCGGCCTTGACTGAACCCATACTGGCGATCAGATAGAAGGTTGTTTAAGAATCTTCCTGTTCAGATAGAAGGTTGTGAAGTGATACATGTTTAAGAATCTTCCTGTTGAGGATAGATTAAAAAAAATTTAGATAGGCAGGAAATTAAAACAATAGGACGGCAATTTGAGGGATTAGAACGGTCATCCTTTTTAAGAACAGGCTGAATGTAGGCAAATTACCAGCAAGAAGGAAAGGTAGATGTTGACAGACAGAGCTGATAGAGTTTGACTAGGCAAGGTGCAAGCACGGAGGCACAGTTTCGGAGAACAATAGGAGGGACCCCATCAGGTCCATAGGACTTCTAAGGGTTTAGGCAAGCACGGAAAACATCATTGCGAAGAATTTCAATGTGAAGCATGAAGTAGTCAGAGGATGGAGGAAAGGGAGGAACTAGCCATGAATCGTCCAAGGTATAGTTTTTAACAAAGGTTTGAGCGAAGAGTTCAGCTTTAGATATAGATGTGATAGCAGTGGTGCCATCCGGTTGAAATAAAGGAGGGAAAGAAGAAGAAGCAAAGTTATTGGAGATATTTTGGGCTAGATGGCAGAAGTCTCGAGGGGAGTTAGATTTTAAAAGATTTTGACACTTTCTGTTAATGAAGGAGTATTTTTGGGTAGTTGGAGAACAGACTTGGCATGGTTCCGGGCAGATATATAAAGTACATGAGATTCTGGTGATGGAAGGCTTAAGTACCTTTTATGGGCCACCTATCTATCATGTATAGCATGAGAACAAGCTGTGTTAAACCAAGGTTTGGAAAGTTTAGGTCGAGAAAAAGAGTGAGGAAAGTATGCCTCCATGACAGACACTATCATCTCTGTTATGCGCTCGGCACACAAAGATGGGTCTCTGACACGGAAGCAGTAGTCATTCCAAGGAAAATCAGCAAAATACCTCCTCAGGTTCCCCAACTAGCAGAGGCAAAACGCCAGAGGCACCTTCGCTTAGGGGGATCCTGAGGAGAGATTGGAGCGATAGGACAAGATACAGATATGACATTGTGATCGGAGGAGCCCAACGGAGAAGAGAGGGTGACAGCATATGGAGAAGAATTAGAGGTGAGGAAAAGGTCAAGAATGTTAGGCGTATCTCCAAAACGGTCAGGAATACGAGTAGGTTGTTGCACCAATTGATCTAGGTCGTGGAGGATAGCAAATTGAAGGCTAGTTCACCAGGATGGTCAGTGAAGGGAGAGGAAAGCCAAAGCTGGTGGTGAACATTGATGTCTCCAAGAATGGAGATCTCTGCAAAAGGGAAGAATCAGAATATGCTTCACTTTAGAAGTTAAGTAGTCAAAGAATTTCTTGTAGTCAGAGGAGTTAGGTGAGATTTATACAGCACAGCTGAATTTAGTTTGAGAGTGACTCTGAAGTCGTAGCCAGATGGTGGAAAACTCAGAAGATTAAAAGAGCGTGGGCACGAGAGCAGGTT
Organism: Scylla paramamosain; assembly: GCF_035594125.1. Lineage (NCBI taxonomy): Eukaryota > Metazoa > Arthropoda > Malacostraca > Decapoda > Portunidae > Scylla > Scylla paramamosain. The sequence goes on from NC_087151.1 coordinate 21,036,579, forward strand.
ATGTCGTTTTGCACATAAACGCAACATCCAGCTTTGAATTGAAAATGAGGATAGAGAAATTAGGAGGGAACAGAAAAAGGGCCTACTGTCACTTGCCTCAGATACTTGATTTTCAGTGAGGAAAAGAAGATGAGGTTTAGAAGAGGAGAGGTGGTGTTCTACTGATTGAAAATTAGATCTTAGACCGCGAATGTTGCAGAAGTTAATGAAGAAAAAGTTGAGGGGGGTGTCAAGATACTTAGGGTCATTATCAGAAGAGCAGTCCGCCCTGGGGACATTTGTGGCTCCAAAAAACGTATATTTTCAGTGTTCTCAGCTTGTTACATATAAAAATGCTAAATTGCATGAAAAATAATCTATTTCGGAAATTAAATGATATTAAAAGAAATGTTTATTATTAATATTCTTGAGCTTCTTAAGTACCAAAAGCCTAAAACGCGTAAATAGCACTTTATATTGAGAAACAGAAAATTACCAAAAACGTTTGTTTTGAGCGCATTTTACATTGTTAGATACCAAAACGCAAAAGTATATACAAAGCACCTTATAGGGGGAAA